>NC_056744.1:1804047766-1804160045 GCF_019279795.1 Protopterus annectens
CAAATTCTATGTACATGTACATAGCTGCATAGACACATATGTCCTCTTCAGAAATTAATACACCAAAATGTAAAATAAATGTATGTGACAGAACCATACTATAAACATGCTCTATAATAAAAAAGAAAGACAAAATACCAATTGTACACATGAAACTCATTTGTACAACTCTGGACCCTGATCAAATCAACCAAAGCCAGATATGAACTAAAAATTCTCACCCAGGTGAAGGATAACCACAAAGCTACTCTCTACTAAGCAACACCTTGGCTAAATTCCAAGCACCCCTAAAACTAGTAAACATCATAGAATACACTCAGCTATTTGCAAACTCTCTGTACAGCCACATTGATAGCTTTACAGAGTGAGTTTTGCCCAGACAAACTCAAAAAACAAGCCACACTGGTGGAATCACGTTATCAGTTGGTTATACAACAAAAGAAAATAAAGCTTGGCCAAGTGTAGGAGGGACACAGCTGAACACACTAACAACACCCTGACCAATCTAAACAGGCAGGTAAGAGAGTTGATTAATACTTCAAAGGCTAAATCTGAAGAAAATTATCAGGCAAACAGCCACCACAAAGCTTTCTACAGCTATGTCCATAACCTCGGAGGAAATGCATAACACACTGGACCAGAGGTCACTGCCAACCTTTGGCTGAAAGGTTCAGCTCAAATTTTCCCCTCACTCTCCCGAGAGTGTAAAGGAAATACCACATAACACAATACACCCAGCTATTACTAGAGAACAGGTCATTAATGCACTTTTCAAGGCCTAAAACACTCCATCAATGGGCCCGCAAACATCCTGAGATGTTTAATAAATAGCATGAAACATGATCTCTCAGGTCCACTTGAATCACTTTTAACTGGAGCCTTCAGTCAGGTTTGCAGCCCAAGGAATGGAAGATGGCTACAGCCATTTCCCTGCACACAGGAGGTCCAACCACTCATCCCGGTAGCTAGAGGCCCATAAGTCTTACCAGCCTCATATATATGGCCATGGAAAGAATCATCATGGACATGATAAATGAGGACATAGGTAACCTGCAAATGCTGGACCCATCGCAGTTCAGCTTTGTTAAAGGAAGGTCATGCCTATTAAATCTGGTGGACTTTTTTGAGAAGGTCACCAAACACTGGATGAAGGTGAGACTGTGTACACAGCTTACCTCAATCTGGCCAAGACTTTTAATACACTACCACACTCAGCATTATAGACAATCACACTAATTTTGGTATAAACCCTTTTATAATCTGTTGGATAGCCAGCTGGCTCACTGATGGGACCCAGGAGGTGAAAAATAGGTGAGGCCACCTCCACCAAGAGGCTAGTCACTAGCGCAGTCCCCCAGGGCTCGACAATGAGCCCACTCCTTTTTGGCATCTATTTTTCTGAAATGGAAGCAAATGCTGAAGGTTTATGGCTGACTAAGTTTGCAGATGATTGCAAGCTGGGGGTTATCATCAACTCCCCTACAGACACTAGCATTTTTCAAGAAGGTCTATCTCTGACTACTAAATGGTGCCAAAGCCATGGTCTTAAATGCAATGCTAAAAATGCACAATTGTACCCTTTGGGAAATCAGCCATCCCGGCTAATTACCATGCTGATAATACAACCCTAAGAGTCAACCCAGTAGTCAAGGATCTGGAGTGCGCATGTAAACAGTAGCCTTACCGACCACCATATAGCTACAGTGGTGAGGAAATTCTTTTATGTTGCTCAACTTATTAGTAAGGGCATGACATCTAGGTCCAAAGACGTCATTATCCCACTGTACTCTGCCTTTATCAGGCCAGACATAGAGTACAATGCTCCCTTTGGTATGTACCTAGCCAGGCATACGCAGTAACTAGACAAATTTAAAGGTGCATTACAAAAAGAATGCAAGGTATAACAAACTTGCATTATGTAGAGCACCTTAAAGCCCTTTCTCTCTACTCAGTCTCCTAGAGATTGTTGAGGGGTGATATATGCCTGGCTTACAAAGCATCCACAAACCCTACACTTGTGAATCTCCTACATATTCATAAGTCAAAAAGTACTGGAAATACAAGATCTAGGGACCTGAATTTTGTCTGTGACCTAAACAACATGGTGGAGAGCCAGATATGTGTACCAGAGACTGCCCTGCTGGAACTGACTTCCCATCCATGTGAAGCTGAGTTTATCTGTTAACCGGTTTAAGCACAACCTAGACAAGTGGATGGGAAATAAGAAATTTAAACCAGGCTTGGCACCCATGTCCCTTATGAACAGAGGTAGCTTATAGGCATAATGGTTAATTTACCTTACAGACACAAGGTGCATGGTTTGAGTCTCACATGGGGTAATTGGCTAGGCTTAAAATGGCCTACAAGAGCAGTTGGCCAAGTACTAATCCATGAGCTAATCTATGAATATATGAACCTATAAATGCCTGGCCCAAAATGTCCTATTTGAATGCAGGACATCGTTATTCTTTCAGGAAATCTCAGCTATGCTTAGAAAGGCCCCTTGGGTCATTAGCCTTGTAAAGTTAATGAATCTAGGAATATCACATACACAGACTCAGAAGACATAGCCAGTCTACTAGTGGATGAGTTCAGTTCAAACATACCCCCCCATTTCCAGATCGCACACCTGCATCTACAACCCCATCAAATCTCCTAAGATCAAGTCTTCAAGGCACTCTCCAAGCCAAGAAAACTATTTCTATGGGGCTGGATAGCACACTGGGCTGCTGTCTGGTCAGCCTGATGCATGAATTGTCAGACCCTCTGCAGTGGTTATTTAATCTTAGTCTCCAAACTATTTTTATGCAGGACAAATGGAGACCCATAAGCCTGACCAGCCTCATATGTAAGGTTATAGAAAGATCATTATGGAATTAATAAATAATGCAAGTAACCTAAAAACTCCGAATGCAAGCCAGTCCAGATTTGTCAAGAGTAGATCCTACTTATTTAATCTGATCAACTTCTTATCTTTGAATATGTTACTGAAGCATTGGATGATGGTACAAGAGTGCACACCAGATATCTAGATCTCACAAAGGCAGTGTCAGAGGCACAATAGGTAGCACACTCACTTTGGTGTAGTGTAGTGTAACAGAGTGGTGCTGCACTGGATGATGGTACATAAGTGCACCCAACATACCTAGACCTCACAAATTCAGTGTCAGTGGCACAAGAGGTAGCACACCCACCTTGGATAGTGTAGCATAAAGGGGTGGTGCTGTACTGGATGATGGTACAGGAGTGCAGCCCACATACCTAGACCTCACAAAGGCAGTGCCAGTGTCACAACACATATCAAACTCACCTTTGGTGTAGTGTACTATAAAGAGGAAGTGCTGCACTTGACAATGGTACAAGAGTACACACCTCACACCTAGACCTCACCTAGGCAGTGTCAGTGGCACAGCAGGTAGTACACTCATCACTGGTGTAGTGTAGAATAAGGGGTGGTGCTGCACTGCATGATGGTACAGGACTGCACCCCACATTCCTAGACCTTAAAAAGGCTTTGTCAATGACACAGCAGGTAGCACACTCATCTTTGGTTTGGTGTAGCTTAAAGAGGTGGTGCTGCACTGGGTTATTATACAGCAGTACACCCCACATACCTAGATCTCACAATGGCAGCTTCATAGGCACAACAAGAAGCACACTCACCTTTGGTGTAGTGTAGCATAAATGGTGGGGGTGCTGCACTGGATGATGGTACAGGAGTGAACCCCCATACCTAGACATTATGAAGGCAGTGTCAGTGGCACAACAGGTAGCACACTCACCCTTGGTGTAGTGTATCAAAAAGGGGCTGTGCTGCACTGGATGACAGTACAGAACTGAATACCATCTATCTTGACCTCACAAAGGCAGTGTCAGTGGCATAGGCAGTGCTCTCACCTTTAGTGTAGTGTAGGATAAATGGGTGGTGCTGCACTGGATGATGGTACAGAAGTGCACTCCACTTATCTAGACTTCATGGCAGTGTCAGTGGCACAATAGGTAGCATACTTGCCTTTGGTGTAGTGTAGCATAAAGGGGGGTGCTGCAATGGGTGATGGTACAGAACTGCACCCTACATTCCTAGACCTTAAAAATGCTTTGTCAGTGGCACAGCAGGTAGCATGCTCATCTTTGGTGCAGTGTAGCATAAAGGGGGGTGCTGCACTTGTTGATGGTACATGAGTGAACCCCCATACCTAGACCTCATGAAGGCAGTGTCAGTAGTATAACGGGTAGCACACGCATCTTTGGTGTAGTGTAGCATAGAGGGGGAGGTACTGCAATGGATGATGGACCAGCAGGGCATGCCTCATACGTAGACCTCACAAAGACAGTGCCAGTGGCACAAGAGATAGCACACTCACCATTGGTGTAGTGTAGCATAAAGGGGTGCTGCTGCACTGTATGATGGTACAGGAGTGCACCTCACATATCGAGACCTCACAAAGGCAGTGTCAGTGGCACAACAGTTAACACACTTACCTTTGATGTAGTGTAGCACTAAGGGCTGGTGCTGTACTGGTTGATGGTACAGGAGTGCACACCACATATCTGGACCTCACAAAGGCAGCATCAGTGGCACAAAGGTAGCACACTCGCCTTTGGTGTAGTGGAGCACAAAGGGGCATTACTGCACTGGATGATGGCACAGGAGTGCACCCCATATTGTGGACCTCACAAAGGCAGCATCAGTGATACAGCAGGTAGCACACTCACCTTTTTTGTAGTGTAGCATAAAGAGGTGGTGCTGCACTGGAGGATAGTACAGGAGTGTACCACACATGCCTAGACCTCACAAAGGCAGAGTCAGTGGCAGAAAAGGTAGCACACTCACATTTGGTGTAGTGAACCATAACGGGGTGGTGCTGCATGGGATGATAGTACAGCAGTACATCCCACATACCTAGGTTTACTGAGGCAGTGTCAGTGGTACATGTAGCACACTCACCTTTGGTGTAGTGTAGCATTAAGGGGGTGATGCTGCACGGGATGATAGTACAGAAGTACAGACCACATACCTGGACCTCACGAAGGCAGCGTCAGTGGCACAACAGGTAGCACACTCACCACTGGTGTAGTGTAGCACAAAGAGGTTGTGCTGCACTGGTGTAGTGTAGCAAAAAGTGGTGGTGCTGCACTGGATGATGGTACAGGAGTGCACCCCTCATACCTAGACCTCACAAAGGCAGTGTCAGTGACACAAGTAGCACACTCACCTTTGGTGTAGTGTAGCATAAGGGATGGTGCTGCACTGGATGGTGGTACAGGATTGCACCCCACATTCCCAGACCTTAGAAAAGGCTTTGTCAGTGACACAGCAGGTAACACACTCACCTTTGCTGTGGTGTAGCATAAAGGGGTGGTGCTGCACTGGATGATGGTACAGGGGTGCACCCCACATACCTAGACCTCATAATGGCAGTGTCAGAGGCACAGCAGGAAGCAAACTCATGTTTGGTGTAGTGTAGCATAAACGGGGGGTGCTGCATTGCATGATGGTACAGGAGTAAACCCCCATACCTAGATGTTATGAAGGCAGTGTCAGTGGCACAACAGGTAGCACACTCACCTTTGGTATAGTGTAACATAAAGGCGGAGCTGCACTGGGTGATTGTACAGGACTGCACCCCACATTCCTAGAACTTAAAAAGGCTTTGTCAATGACACAGCAAGTAGCACACATCTTTGGTTTAGCTTAAAGGGGCGGTGCTGCACTGGGTGATTGTACAGCAGCGCACCCCACAAACATAGGTTTACAAAGGCTGTGTCAGTGACACAACAGGTAGCACACTCACATTTGGTGTAGTGTAGCATAAAGGGGGGGTGTTGCACTGGATGATGGTACAGGAATACACACCACATATCTAGACCCCACAAAGACAGTATCAGTGGCACAACAGGTAGCACACTCACCTTTGGTATTATGTAGGATAAAGGGGTGGAGCTGCATTGATAATGGTACAGGACTGCACCCCACAACCTAGACCTCACAAAGGCATTGTCAGTGGTATAATAGATAGCACACTCATCTTTGGTGTAGTGTAGCATAGAGGGGTGGTACTCCAATGGATGATGGAACAGCAGGGTACCCCTCATACGTAGACCTCACAAAGTGTCAGCGGCACAACAGGTAGCACACCCACCATTGGTGTAGTGTAGCATAAAGGGGTGCTGCTGCACTGTATGATGTTACAGGACTGCACACCACATACCTGGACCTTACAAAAGCAGCATCAGTGGCACAAAGGTAGCACAATCTCCTTTGGTGTAGCGTTGCACAAAGGTGCAGTACTACACTGGATGATGGCACAGGAGTGCACCCCACATCCTGGACCTCATAAAGGCAGCATCAGTGACACAGTAGGTAGGACACTCACCTTTTTTGTAGTGTAGCATAAAGGGGTGGTGCTGCAGTGGAGGGTGGTAAAGGAGTGTACCCCATATGCCTAGAGCTCACAAAAGCAGTGTCAGTGGCAGAACAGGTAGCACACTCACCTTTTTTGTAGTGTAGCATAAAGGGCTGGTGCTGCAGTGGAGGATGGTAAAGGAGTGTACCCCACATGCCTAGAACTCACAAAGGCAGAGTCAGTGGCAGAACAGGTAGCACACTCATCTTTGGTGTAGTGTAGCATAAAGGGGTGGTGCTGCACAGAATGATGGTACAGCAGTTCATCCCACATACCTAGGTTTACAGAGGCAGTGTCAGTGGTACATGTAGCACACTCCCCTTTGGTGTAGTGTAGCATTAAGGGGTGGTGCTGCACTGGATGATGGTACAGGAGTGCAGACCACATACCTGGACCTCACAAAGGCAGTGTCAGTGGAACACAGGTAGCATACTCAAGTTTGGTGTAGTGTAGCATAAAGGGGCAGTGCTGCAATGGATGATGGTACTGGAGTGCACCCACATATCTAAACCTTCCAAAGGCAGCATCAGTGGCACAACAGGTAGCACACTCACCATTGGTGTAGTGTAGCACAAAGGGGTAGTGCTGCACTGTATGATGGTACAGGAATGCACCCCTCATACCTAGACCTCACAAAGGCAGTGTAAGTGACAAAACAGGTAGCACACTCACCTTTGGTGTAGTGTAGCATAAAGGGGAGGTGCTGCACTGGACAATGGTGCAGGAGTGCTCCCCACTTACCTAGACCTCACAAAGGCAGCTTTAGTGGCACAACAGGTAGCACACTCACCTTTGGTGTAGTGTGTCAGAAAGGGGCGCAGCTGCACTGGATGATGGTATAGGAGTGCACTCCACATACCTAGACTTTACAATGTCAGTGTCATTGGCACAACAGGAAGCACACTCACCTTGGGTGTAGTGTAGCATAAAGGGGTGGTGCTGCACTGGATGATGGTACAGGAGTGCACCTTACATACCTAGACCTCACAAAGGCAGTGTCAGTGGCACAACAGGTAGCACACTCACCTTTGGTGTAGTGTAGCATAAAGGGATGGTGCTGCACTGGATGATGGTACAGGATTGCACCCCACATACCTACACCTCACAAAAGCAGGGCCAGTGGCACAACACGTATCAAACTCACCTTTGGTGTAGTGTATCAGAAAGGGGCGGTGCTGCACTGGATGATGGTACAGAAGTGCACCCCTCATATCTAGACCTCACAATGGCAGTGTCAGTGACACAACTGGTAGCACACTCGCCGTTGGTGTACTGTAGCACAAAGGGGCAATGCTGCACTGAATGATGGTACAGGAGTGCACCCCTCATACCAAGGCTTCACAAAGGCAGTGTCAGTGACAACAGGTAGTACACTCACATTTGGTGTAGAGTAGCATAAGGGATGGTGCTGCACTGGATGGTGGTACAGGATTGCACCCCACATTCCTAGACCTTACAAAGGCTTTGTCAGTGACACAGCAGGTAACACACTCACCTTTGGTGTGGTGTAGCATAAAGGGGTGGTGCTGAACTGGTTGATGGTACAGCAGTAGACCCCACATACCTAGGTTTACAAAGGCAGTGTCAGTGACACAACAGGTAGCACACTCACCTTTGGTGTAGTGTAGCATAAAGGGGCAGTGCTGCAATGGATGATGGTACAGGAGTGCACACCGCATACCTGGACCTCACAATGCAGCATCAGTGGCACAAATTTAGCACACTCCCCTTTGGTGTAGTGTAGCGTAAAGTGGTGGTGCTGCATTGGTTGATGGTACAGGAGTGCAACCCACATCCTGGACCTCACAAAGGCAAGATCAGTGACACAGCAGGTAACACACTCACATTTGTAGTGTAGCATAAAGGGGCAGTGCTGCACTGGATGATGGTACAGAAGTGTACCCCACATGCCTCGACCCTGCAAAGGAAGTGTCTGTTGCAGAACAGGAAGCACACTCACCTTTGGTGAAGTGTAGAAGTAAAGGGTGGTGCTGCACTGGATCATGGTTCAAGAGTGCAGCCTAATGTATAGACCTCACAAAGGCAGTGTCAGTGGTACATGTACCACACTCATCGTTGGTGTAGTATAGCATAAAGGGACACTACAGCACTTTATGAGGGTACAGGAGTGCACACCACATATCAAGACCTCACAAAGGCAGTGTCAGTAGCACAGCAGGTAGCACAATCACCTTTGGTGTAATGTAGTATAAAGGGGCGGTGCTGCACTGGATAATGGTACAGGAGTGCATCCCACATACCTGGACCTCACAAAGGCAGCATCAGTGGCATAAAGTTAGCACACTCCCATTTGGGGTTGTGTAGTGTAGCATAAAGGGGAGGTGCTGCATGGGATGATGGTACAGCAGTACACCCCACATACCTAGGTTTACAAAGGCAGTGTCTGTGGCACAACATGTAGCACACTCACCTTTGGTGTAGTATAGGAGTAAGAGGCAGTGTTGCACTGGATGATGGTACAGGAGTGCACTCAACATACCTAGACCTCACAAAGGCAGTGTCATTGGCACAACAGGAAGCACACTCACCTTGGGTGTAGTGTAGCATAAAAGGGGTGGTGCTGTACTGGATGGTGGTACAAGACTGCACCTCACCTACCAAGACCACATAGAGGCAGTGCCAGTGGCACAGCAGGTATTATACTCACCTTTGGTGTAGTGTAGCATAAAGGGGAGGTGCTGCACTGGATGATGGTACAGGAGTGCAACCTATGTACCTAGACTTCACAAAGGCAGCTTCAGTGACACAACAGGTAATGCACCAACTTTGGTGTAGTGTAGCTTAAAGGGGCAGTGCTGCAGTGTATGATAGTACAGGCGTGCCCTCCACATTCCTAGACTTCACAAAGCAGTGTCATTGGCACAACAGGAAGCACACTGACCTTGGGTGTAGTGTAACATAAAGGGGTGGTGCTGCAATGGATGATGGTAAAGGAATGCACCTCACATACCTAGACCTCACAAAGGCAGCATCAGTGGCACAAAGTTAGCACACTCCCATTTGGGGTTGTGTAGTGTAGGGTAAAGGGGCGGTGCTACACTGTATGATGGCACAAGAGTGCACCCCACATCCTGGACCTCACAAAGGCAGCATCAGTGACAGAGCACATAGCATACTCACCTTTCTAGTGTTGCATAAAGGGGAGGTAATGCACTGGATGATGGTATGGGAGTGTACCCCACATGCCTCAACCTCACAAATGCTGTGTTTAGTGGCAGAATAGGTAGGACACTCACCACTGGTGTAGTGTAGCATAAAGGGGTGGTGCTGCATGGGATGATGGTACAGGATTTCACCCCTCATACCTAGATGTCACATAGGCAGCGTCAGTAACAATACAGGTAGTACACTCACCTTTGGTGTAGTGTAGCATAAGGGACGGTCCTGCATTGGATGGTGGCATGGGATTGCACCCCATATTCCTAAACCTTACAAAGGCTTTGTCAGTGACACAACAGGTAACACACTCACATTTGGTGTGGTGTAGCATAAAGGGCTGGTGCTGAAATGGATGATGGTACAGCAGTACAGTGTCAGTGACACAACAGGTAGCACACTCACCTTTGCTGTAGTGTTGCATAAGGGGATGGTGCTACACTGGATGATGGTACAGGAGTGCACTCCACATACCTAGTCCTCACAAAGGCGGCATCAGTGGCACAACAGGAAGCA
The DNA here is from genome assembly GCF_019279795.1 of Protopterus annectens. Taxonomy (NCBI): domain Eukaryota; kingdom Metazoa; phylum Chordata; order Ceratodontiformes; family Protopteridae; genus Protopterus; species Protopterus annectens. The sequence goes on from NC_056744.1 coordinate 1,804,057,867, forward strand.
CATTCATCTTGGGTGTAGTGTAGCATAAAAGGTAGGTGCTGCAATGGACGATGGTACAGGAGTGCTCCCCACATGACCTCACTTAGGCAGTGTCAGTGGCACAACAGGTAGCACACTCGCCATTGGTGTACTGTAGCACAAAGGGGTGGTGTTGCACTGAATGATAGTACAGGAGTGCACCCCTCATACCTAGACATCACAAAGGCCATGTCAGTTGCAGAACAGATAGCACACTCACCTTTGGTATAGTGTAGCATAAAGGGGAGGTGCTGCACAGGATGATGGTACAGTAGTTCACCCTACATATCTGATGGTACAGTAGTTCACCCTACATATCTGTTTACAAAGGCAGTGTCAGTGGCACAACATGTAGCACACTCACCTTTGGTACAGTGTAGTATAACAGGGTGATGCTGCACTGGATGATGGCATAGGAGTACACTCCACATACCTAGACCTCACAAAGGCAGCATCAGTGGCACAAAGGTAGCACACTCTCCTTTAGTGTAGTGTAGCGTAAATGGGTGGTGCTGCACTTTTGATGGTACAGGAGTGCATCCCACATCCTGGACTTCACAAAGGCATGATCAGTGACACAGCAGGTAGCACACTTTCCTTTGTCATGTAGCATAAAGGGGTGGTGCTGAACTGGATGATGGTACAGCAGTTCACCCACATACCTAGGTTTACAAAGGCAGTGTCAGGGGCACAACATGTAGCACACTAACCTTTGGTGAAGTGTAGCAGTAAGGGGCAAATCTGCACTGGATCATGGTACAAGAGTGCACCCCACATACCTAGGTTTACAAAGGCAGCGTCAGTGGCACAACATGTAGCACACTCACCTTTGAAGTGTAGCAGTAAGGGGCGATGCTGCACTGGATCATGGTACAAGAGTGCACCCCTCATACGTAGACCTCACAAAGGCAGTGCCAGTGGTACAACAGGTAGCACACTCACCATTGGTGTAGTATAGCATAAAGGGGCACTGCAGCACTGTATGGTGGTACAGGAGTGCACAACACATATCAAGACCTCACAAAGGCAGTGTCAGTGGCACAACAGGTAGCACACTCACCTTTGGTGTAGTGCAGCATAAAGGGGTGGTGCTGCACTGGATGATGGTACAGGAGTGCACCCCACATACCTGGACCTCACAAAGGCAGGGCCAGTGGTACAACAGGTATCAAACTCACCCTTGGTATAGTTTAACATAAAGGGGAAATGCTGGACTGTACAATAGTACATGACTGCTCCCCACATGACCTCACCTAGGCAGCATCAGTGGCACAACAGGAAGCACACTCACTTTTGGTGTAGTGTAGCATAATGGGCCAGTACTGTACTTGATGGTACAGGAGTGCACCCCACATACCTAGACCTCACAAATGCAGTGTCAGAGGCACAGCAGGAAGCACACTCACCATTGGTGTAGTGTAGCATAAAGTTGAGGTGCTGCACTGGACAGTGGTGCACGAGTGCTCCCCACAGGACCTCACCTGGGCAGTGTCAGTGGCACAACAGGCAGCACATTCACCTTTGTAGTGTATCAGAATGTGGCGGAATGGCAATGGATGATGGTACAGAAGTGCACCCCACATATCTAGACCTCACAATGGCAGCATCAGTGGCACAACAGGTAGGACACTCACCAGTGGTGTAATGTAGCACAAAGGGGTGGTGCTGCACTGGATGGTGGTACAGAAGTGCACCCCACATATCTAGACCTCAGAATGGCAGCATCAGTGGTACAACAGGTAGGACACTCACCAGTTGTGTAATGTAGCACAAAGGGGTGGTGCTGCACTGTATGGTGGTACAGGATTGCACCTTACATTCTCAGTCCTTACAAAGGCTTTATCAGTGACACAGCAGGATACACACTCACCTCTGGTGTGGTATCATAAAGGGGTGGTGCTGAACTTTATGATGGTACAGCAGTACACCCCGCATACCTAGGTTTACAACGGCAGTGTCAGTGACACAACAGGTAGTACACTCACCTTTGCTGTAGTGTAGCATAAAGGGGGCAGTGCTTCAGAGGATGATGGTACAGGAATGCGACCTTCATACCTAGACCTCACAAAGGCAGTATCAGTGGCACAACAGGTAGCACACTCACAGTTGGTGTGGTGTAGCATGAAGGGGCAGTGCTGCACTAGATGATGGTACAGGTGTGCATACCACATATAGAGACCTCACAAAGGCAGTGTCAGTGGCCCAACATGTAGCACACTCACCTTTGGTGCAATGTAGCATAAAGGGGCAGTGTTGCACTGGATGATGATACAGGAGTGCACCCTGCATACCTGGACCTCACAAAGGCAGCATCAGTGGCACAAAGGTAGCACACTCCCCTTTGTAGTGTAGCATAAAGGGGCAGTGCTGCACTGAATGATGGTACAGGAGTGTACCCTACATGCCTCAACCTCACAAAGGCTGTGTCATTTGCAGAACAGGTAGCACACTCACCTTTGGTATAGTGTAGCATAAAAGGGAGGTGCTGCACAGGATGATAGTACAGAAGTACACCCCAAATACCTAGGTTTATGAAGGCAGTGTCAGTGGCACAACATGTAGCACACTCACCTTTGGTGTACTGTAGCAGTAAGGGGCGGTGCTGCACTGGATGATGGGACATGAGTGCAGCCCACATACCTAGACCACACAAAGGCAGTGTCAGTGACACAGCAGGTAGCACACTCACCTTTGGTGTACTGTAGCAGTAAGGGGTGGTGCTGCACTGGATGATGGAACATGAGTGCACCCCACATACCTAGACCTCACAAAGGCAGTGTCAGTGACACAGCAGGTAGCACACTCACCTTTAGTGTAGTGTAGCATAAAGGGGAGATGCTGCAATGGATGACTGTACAGGAGTGCACCCCATGGCACAACAGGTATCAAACTCACCTTTGGTGTAGTGTAGCATAAAGGGGAGGTGCTGCACTAGATGATGGTACAGGAGTGCTCCCCACATGACTTCACCTAGGCATTGTCAGTGGCACAACAGGTAGCACAATCGCCTTTGGTGTAGTGTATCAAAAAGGGGCGGTGCTGCACTGCATGATGGTGCAGGAGTGCACCCCACATACCTAGATCTTGTAAATTCAGTGACACAACAGGTGGCACACTCAACCTTTGGTGTAGTGTAGTAAAAGGGGTGGTGCTGCACTGGATGATGGTACAAGACTACACCTCACATACATAGACCTCAGAAAGGCAGTGCCAGTGGCACAGCAGGTATCAAACTCACTTTTGGTGTAGTGTTGCATAAAGCTGCGATGCTGCAATGGATGATGGTACAGAAGTGCACCCCACATACCTAGACATCACAAAGGCAGTGTCAGTGGCACAGCAGATATGATGCTCATCTTTGGTGTAGTGTAGTTTAAAGGGGTAGTGCTGCAGTATATGATGGTACTGGAGTGCACACCACATACCTTGACCTCACAAATTCAGTGGCACAACTGGCGGCAGACCCGCCTTTGGTGTAGTATAGTAAAAGGGTGGTGCTGCACTGGATGATGAAACAAGAGTGCACACCACATACCTATACCTCACATATGCACTGTCAGTGGCACAGCAGGTATCAAACTCACCTTGGGTGTAGTGTAGAATAAAGGGGAGGTGCTACACTGGATGATGGTACAGGAGTGCAACCTACATACCTAGACCTCAGAAAGGCAGTGTCAGTGGTACAACAGCTAGCATGCTCACCTTTGGTGTAGTGTAGCATAAAAGGATGGTACCGCATTTGATGATGGTACAGAAGTGCACCCCACATATGTAAATTTCACCTAGGCAGTGTCAGTTGCACAAAAGGTAGCACACCTACCTTGTGTGTAGTGTAGCATAAAGGGGTGGTGATGTATTGGATGGTGGTAGGAGTTCACCCCACATACCTAGACTTAACTAAGGCAGTGTCAGAGGCACCGCAGGAAGCACACTCACCTTTGGTGTAGTGTAGCATAAAGTGGAGGTGCTGCACTAGGCAATGGTATAGAAGTGGGCCCCACAGGACCTTACCTAGGCTGTGTCAGTGCCACAACAGATAGCACAATCACTTTTGGTGTAGTGTATCAGAAAGGGGAGATGCTGCACTGGATGATGGTACAGAAGTGCACCAAACATATCTAAACCTCACAATGGCACCATCAGTGGTGCAACAGGTAGCATACTCAACGTTAGTGTACTGGTGCACAAAGGGGTGGTACTGCACTGGATGATGGTACAGGAATGCACCCCTCATGCCTACATCTCACAAAGGCAGTGTCAGTGACACAACAGGTAGCACACTCACCTTTGGTGTAGTGTATGAGAAAGGGGTAGTACTGCACTGGATGATGGTACAGGAGTGTACTCTACCTAGACCACAGAAATGCAGTGTCAGTGGTATAATAGGTAGCACACTCACCTGTGGTGTAGTGTAGCATAGAGCGGCAGTACTACCCTGGATGATGGTACAGCAGGGCACCCCTCATACGTAGACCTCACAAAGACAGTGTCAGTGGCACAACAAGTAGCACACTCACCATTGGTGTAGTGTAGCATAAAGGGGCACTGCTGCACTGTATGATGGTACAGGAGTGCACAGCACATATTGAGATCTTACAAAGGCAGTGTCAGTGGCACAAAAGGTAGCACATTCCCCTTTGGTATAGTGTAGCATAAAAGGGCACTGCTACACTGGATGATGGCACAGGAGTGCACCCCACATCCTGGACCTCATGAAGACAGCATCAGTAACAGCAGGTAGCACACTCACCTTTAGTGTAGTGTAGCATAAAGGGGCGAGTCTGCAATGGATGATGGTACAGGACTGCACCCCGCATACCTAGACCACACAAAGGCAGTGTCAGTAACACACCAGGTATGACACTCATCTTTGGAGTAGTGTAGCATAAATGGGCAGTGCTGCAGTGGATGATGGTACAGGAGTGCACACCGCATACCTAGACCTCACAAATTCAGTCGTACAACAGGTGGCTTTGGTGTACTGTAGTGTAAAGGGGTGGTGCTGCACTGGATCATGGTACAGGAGTGCACACCACATACCTAGACCTGCCAAAGGCAGTGTTAGAGGCAGAAAAGGTATCACACTCACCTTTAGTGCAGTGCAGCATAAAGGGGCAGTGCTGCACTGCATGATGGTACAGGAGTGCACCCCACATACCTAGACCTCACAAATGCAGTGGCAGAACAGGTGGCACACCCACCTTTGGTGTAGTGTAGTAAAAGGGGTGGTGCTGCACTGCATGATGGTACAGAAGTGCACCCACATGTCTAGACCTCACAATGGCAGCATCAGTGGCTCAACAGGTAGTACACTCATGATTGGTGTACTGTAGCGCAAAGGGTGTAGTATAGCATAAAGGGTGGTGCTGCACCGTATGATGGTACAGGATTCCACCCCCACATATCTAGACCTCAAAAAGGCAGTGTCAGAGGTACAGCATGAAGCAAACTAACCTTTGTAGTGTAACATGAAGGCGCAGTGCTGCACAGGATGATGGTTTAAGAGTGCACACCACATACCTAGACCTCACAAAGGTAGTGTCAGTGGCAAAATAGGTAGCACACACATCTTTGGTTTAGTGTAGCATAAAGGGGTTGTGCTGCACTGCGAGATGGTACAGGAGTGAACCCCCATACCTAGACCCCACAAAGGCAGTATCAGAGGTACAGCTGGTAGCACAGTCACCTTTAGTGTAGTGTAGCATAAAGGGGCAGTGCTGCACCGGATGATGGTACAGGAGTGCATCCCTGATACTTAGACCTCACAACGGCAGTGTCAGTGACACAACAGGTAGCACACTCACCATTGGTGTAGTGTAGCATAAAGGAGCACTGCTGCACAGTATGATGGTACAGAAGTGCACAGCACATATTGAGACCTCACAAAGGCAGTGTCAGTTGCACAACAGGTAGCACAGGTAGTGCTGCAGTGGATGATAATACAGGAGTATACCCCACATACCTAGACCTCACAAAGGCAGTGTCAGTGGTAGAACAGGAAGCACACTCACATTTGGTGTAGTGTAGCATAAAGGGGCGGTGCTGCATGGGATGATGGTACAGGAGTGCACTCCACATACATAGACCTCTCAAAGGCAGTATCAGAGACACTGCAGGTAGCACATTCATGTTTAGTGTAGGGTAGCATAAGGGGGCAGTGCTGCACTGGATGATGGCGCAGGAGTGCACCCCACATACCTCGACCTCATAAAGGCAGCATCAGTGGCACAACAGGTAACACACTCACTTTTGGTGTACTGTATCTTAAAAGGGCAATGCTGCACTGGATGATGGTACAGGAGTACAACCCACATACCTAGACCTCACAAAGGCTACGACAGTGACACAGCAGGTAGCACACATGTTTGGTGTAGTGTAGGATAAAGGGGCAGTGCTGCACTGGATGATGCTACAGGAGTACACCTGACATGCCTAGACCTCACAAAGGCAGTGTCAGTGGTAGTACAGGAAGCACACTCACCTTTGGTGTATTGTAGCATAAAGGGCCGGTGCTGCATTGGATGATGGTACAGGAGTGAACTTCACATACCTTGACCTCACAAAGGCAGTGTCAGTGGTATAACAGATAGCAAACTCACCTTTGGTGCTGCACATGGTGAGTGTGCTACCTGTTGTGCCACTGACACTGCCACTGTGAGGTGTAGATATGCGAGGTGCACTTCTGTAGCATCATCCAGTGCAGTGCAGCCCTTTCTGATACACTACACCAAAGGTGAGTGTGCTACCTGTTGTAACACTGATACTGTCTAGGTGAGGTCCTGTGGGGTGCACTCCTGTATCATCGCCTGGTGCAGCACCTCCAGTTTATGCTACACTACACCAAAGGTGAGTGTGCTTCCTGCTGTGCCTCTGGCACTGCCTTTGTGATGTCTAGGTATGTGGGGTGCACTCTTTTACCATCATCCAGTACAGCACCACCCCTTTATGCTACACTACACACAAGGTGGGTGTGGTACCTGTTGTGCAACTGACACTGCCCAGGTGAAATATATGTATGTGGGGTGCACTCCTGTACCATCATCAAATGCAGTACCATCCCTTTATCTTATACTACACCAAAGGTGAGCATGCTAGCTGTTGTAACACTGACACTGCCTCTGTGAGGTCTAGGTATGTAGGTTGCACTCCTGTACCATCATCCAGGGTAGCACCTCCCCTTTATACTACACTACACCAAAGGTGAGTGTGATACCTGTTGTGCCACTAACACTGCCTTTGTGAGGTCTAGGTATGTGGTGTGCACTCCTGTACCATCATCCAGTGCAGCACCACCCCTTTTACTACACTACACCAAAGATCGGTCTGCCACCAGTTGTGCCACTGAATTTGTGAGGTCTAGGTATGTGGTGTGCACTTCAGTACCATAATCTGCTGCAGCACTGCCCCTTTATGCTACACTACACCAAAGATGAACATCATATCTGTTGTGCCACTGACACTGCCTTTGTGACGTCTAGTTATGCGGGGTGCACTCCACATATCTACACCTCACAGTGGCAGTGTCAGTGGCACAACAGGTAGCACACTCATCAGTAGTGTACTGCAGCACAAAGGGGTGGTACTGCACTAGATGATGGTACAGGAGTGCACCCCTCATACCTACATCTCACAAAGGCAATGTCAGTGACACAACAGGTAGCACACTCACCTTTGCTGTAGTGTAGGAAAAAGGGGTAGTGCTGCACTGGATGATCTTACAGGAGTGCACTCCACTTACCTAGACCACAGAAATGCAGTGTCAGTGGTATAATAGGTAGCACAGTCACCTTTGGTGTAGTGTAGCATAGAGGGGCGGTACTACCCTGGATGAAGGTACAGCAGGGCACTCCTCATACGTAGACCTCAGAAAGACAGTGTCAGTGGCGCAGCAGGTAGCACACTCACCATTGGTGTAGTGTAGCATAAAGGGGCACTGCTGCACTGTATGATGATACAGGAGTTCACAGCACATATCGAGACATTACAAAGGCAGTGTCAGTGGCACAACAGGTAGCACATTCCCCTTTGGTGTAGTTTAGCATAATGGGGCACTGCTATACTGGATAATGGCACAGGAGTGCACCTCACATTCTGGACCTCACAAAGGCAGCATCAGTAACAGCAGGTAGTGCATTCACTTTTAGTGTAGTGTAGCATAAAGGGGCGAGTCTGCAATGGATGATGATACAGGAGTGCACCCCACATACCTAGACCATGCAAAGGCAGTGTCAGTCACACAACAGGTATGAAGCCCATCTTCAGAGTACTGTAGCAAAAAGGGGCAGTGCTACAGTGGATGATGGTACAGGAGTGCACACCACATACCTAGAGTTTACAAATTCAGTTGCACAACAAGTGGCAGTTCTGCACTGAATGATGGTACAGGAGTGTACCCTACATGCCTCAACCTCACAAAGGCTGTGTCAGTTGCAGAACAGGTAGCACACTCACCTTTGGTATAGTGTAGCATAAAGGTTTGGTGTAGTGTAGTAAAAGGGATGGCGCTGCACTGGATGATGGTACAGGAGTGCACACCATATACCTAGACCTCACAAAGGCAGTGTTATTGGCACAACAGGTATTTCACTCACCTTTTTTGTAGTGCATCATAAAGGGGCGGTGCTGCACTGCATGATAGTGCAGGAGTGCACCTCACATACCTAGATCTCACAAATTCAGTGGCACAACAGGTGGCACACACACCTTTGGTTTAGTGTAGTAAAAGTGGTGGTGCTGCACTGGATGGTGGTACAAGAATACACCCCACATACCTAGACCTCACAAAGGCAGTGCCAGTGGCACATCAGGTATCAAACTCACCTTGGTGTAGTGTAGCATAAAGGGGAGGTGTTGCACTGGATGATGGTATAGGAGTGCGACCTACATGCCTAAATCTCACAAAGACAGTGTCAGTGGCACAACAGGAAGCACACTCACCTTTGGTGTTGTAGTGTAGCATAAAGGGGAGGTGCTGCACCAGATGATGGTACAAAAGAGCACCCCACATACCTTGGCCTCACACATTCAGTGTCAGTGGCACAACAGGTAGCACACCTACCTTGGGTGCAGTGTAGCATAAAGGGGTGGTGCTGTACTGGATGATGATATAGGAGTGCACCCCAGATTCCTAGACCTCACAAAGGCAATGTCAGAGGCGCAGCAGGAAGCACACTCACCTTTGGTGTAGTGTATCAGAAAGTGGCGGTGCTGCACTGGATGATGGTACAGAAGTGCACCCCACATATCTAGACCTCACAATGGCAGAGTCAGTGGCACAACAGATAGCACACTCACCATTAGTGTACTGTAGCACAAAGGGATGGTACTGCATTGGATTGTAGCACAGGAGTGCACCCCTCATACCTAGACCTCACAAAGGCAGTGTCAGAGGCACAGCAGGAAGCACATCAACCTTTGGTGTAGTGTAGCATAAAGGGTGGTGCTGCACTGGATGATGGTTTAGGAGTGCATACCACATGCCTAGACCTCACGAAGACAGTGTCAGTGGCACACTAGGTAGCACACTCACGTTTGGTTTAGTGTAGCATAAAGGGGTGGTGCCGCATTGGATGATTGTACAGGAGTGAACCCCTATACCTAGACCTCACGAAGGCAGTGTCAGTGGCACAATATGTAGCTCACTCACCTTTGGTGTAGTGATGGGAAAGAGGTGGTGCTGCTTTGGGTGATGGTACAGGAGTGCACCCCACTTACCCAGACCTCACAAAGGCAGTGTCAGTGACAATAGTAGCACACTCACCTATGGTGTAGTTTAGCATAAAGTGCGGTGCTGCACTGCATGATGGTACAGGAGTGCACAGCACATACCTAGACCTCACAAAGGGAGCATCAGAGGCACAACAGGTAGCACACTCACCTTTGGTGTATTGTAGCATAAGGGAGTTGCTGCACTCCTGAGTGTGCCGTCTTTCTGATGAGATGTTAAACCAAAGCCCCAGTGTCTGAGTAAAAGATCCCATGGCACCTATTGCAAGAGAGTAGGGGAAGTTACTCGATACCATGGCCAAATTTCACTCAGTAGTATAGATACTACCTGAGGTTGCCACTGAAATTTGACTACTACCTAGTGTGACCAACCTGATCAATAAAGGATAACTAAAATAAAATTTGACCCTATCCCACACTCTGGTATCACAGGTTCACTATCCCAGCTAAATGTAAATTCTTTATGTAACTTACTGGGTAGCAAATTGTCTTAGAAACAGAACCCAGGAAATGTGGACATCTCTACCTGTTAGAAAAGACTGGTCATTAATGACATACACCAGGATTCAGTCCTTGGGTCACTCCTCTTTGACATTCACGTCCAGGAGGTCAAACCAAAAGTTAAGGGTTTATGACTAATCAAGTTTGCAAATGACTACAAATCTAGTACCATCATAAACTCTCCAGAGGACATCAAAATTCTCCAGTATACCCTTTCCCTAACAACTGCTGTCAAAACCATCTACTAAAACTAAGTGACAAGAAATGTATAATCATATCTTTCAGCAAGCATGACTTCCTTTATAAGTATCACATTGACTACACATGCCCTGTGCAACCACCTGATGGCCATGTCCTTGTATTCTGTCTCCTACAGGCTGTTAAGGGGGAGATCTATGCCTGGTGTGTAGGGCATTGTCAGACCCCACCGTGATAGACCTCCTGCACAATTTGCAAAACAAACAGCACAAAAATTACCCATTCTAAAGACTTAAACCGTGCCTGTGATAAAAATACGACCTTCTAGAAAGATGGGTATGTATTCCAGAGACTACCTCACCTCTGGAACAAGCTCCCCATTCAAGTGAAGTTCCTCTCTAACCCAATTCAAGTGCATCTTGAACAACTGGATGAGGAACAGGAAATGCATCCCTGGTTTGGCACTTATGTCTCTAATGGACACAGACAATCTGTAAATCTCCCAAGCCCCTACTTGTAAATGTTTTATCTCCCAAGCCCCTGCTTACACTTATCAAGGGTATCAGAACTTGTCAGAGATTTGGGATGCATGACTAGGCTTAAAAAGGCCCTTTGGTCATTAGCCTAGTAAACACCTATGAACATACGAACACACCTCTAAAACTTGATCCCATAGTCAGAGATCTGGGAATCTTTGTCAACAACAAAGTCTTCACTACTGCAAGGAAGTCCTTTTGCATCACACAGCTTATATCTAATGGCATGGTGTCCAGGTTCAGGGATGTAACCATTCCACTGAACTCAGCTCTCATCAGGCCGGTCATTGAATATAATGCCCCACTGGTTATATATCTATCCAAAGACTTCTCACAACAGCTGCAACCACAGTGCTTTCTCATTAAACAAATATATTAAGGGCCTAAACTACAAAAACTATGCAGACCATCTCAAAACATTGTCTCTCTTTTTAAGATTCATAGTTTAGTAAGAGGAAAACTCTGCCTCATGTATAGAGCTTCAATAGAACCTATTCCGTCAAAGTTATTACACATTTACAAGTTCAGTGCTAGCATGAACAAAGACTTGAGGGATCTCAAGCCCTTTTGCAACATAAGTAAAACAAGTTAGAGGGTCCTTAGGTTCATAGGTAAGTACTAGGCTCGCTGCTCTTGTGGGTCATGGTAAGTCTAGCCAGTTTCCCTTTTTGTGCTCAAATTGTCCTATCCCTAATTAAATACAGTCTCCAGACAGTCTATATTCTTGCAGAATGTTATACAGCAACAGTCATCCATCTGAACAAGAGTACGATCAGCTGATGCAGTGATTTATACACCCATAATCCAGACTCTGTTCATCTGTGAGCTAGACAAGTGACTCATCATGGACCTTATCAAAAAGGACATGGGTAATCTCCTGACTGTACCAAACCCATGTTTAATTTAAGGCTACATCATGTCTGTTAAATCTGTGTGACATCTTCAAGAAGGTCATGAAGGTCATGCATGAGGAAAATATTGTCATTCCACATAACGTGACCTGGCCAAGGCATTTGACACAAATCCACACTTGGGTATTACAAAGAAATTGTCTTAAGTGGCCATAAACACCTACATCACCAGGTGGGTAGACCAACAGATCACAGACTGGACACATAATTTTGAAGTGTTTGAAGTCACCAATAGCTAGAGTCCTGTGACGAGATCCTAACTCAAGGTTCTGTACCAGGGCCTTACATGTTCAGTATTAAAGTCTCAAAAGTCACGACACACTTACGCATCCTTTGTCTAACCAACTTTGTGGATGACTGCAAATTGTGGACAGTCATTAAATCCAAGAATGCTATTGATATACTGCAGAAAGCATTAATACACACAAATGACTGTTGCCAGAGCTATGGAAACACACTAGATGAACAAAAATCAGGATTAGTTTTTTTTAAGCAAATACATAAGCTAATTACAATATAAGCAGCACACCCCATGGGCAGACCTGGGTACACAGGTAGACAGTAAGTGGAACTTCCACCAGCATGTCCCCACAGTGGTGACAAATCCCTTTTTATGCAGCACAGCTTCTGAGTATGGGCAGGCCATCCAAATCAAAGGACATTATAGTCCCGTTGTTCTACATCAAAGGACATTATAGTCCCAATGTTGTACATCAAAGGACATTATAGTCCCGTTGTTCTACATCAAGGGACATTATAGTCCCAGTGTTGTACATCAAAGGACATTATAGTCCCATTGTTCTACATCAAGGGACATTATAGTCCCAGTGTTGTACACCAAAGGACATTATAGTCCCATTATTCTACATCAAGGGACATAATAGTCCCATTCATCTACATTAAGGGACATTATAGTCCCATTGTTCTCAGCCCTCATCACATCAGTAATTGAGTACAATGCACCACCCTTTTGCATGTACTGCACCACACATCTTCCAGGGATGATTAACTCAGTGAATCACTTTTGCCACTGTGAGCTTCCACACATCTTTTTGTTCCTACAAAAGTAGTCTTTGTGATGCGTTACCATGAGGAGTTGACAGTCCAGACTTTCCTTCAAGGTGTTCTACAAGATGCATGTGCGATACTTCTTCCTGTGATGCACCAATAAATACACAGCTGAATGACAACATTGCTGGCATGGGTTACATTTTTGAAAGAGTGGATTGTGGCATGTCTGTGTCATGCAAACCTCTCAACTAGTCAGAACTGCTTGTAAATTTAAACTACAGATGTAAGAGTGTCCCTCTTAACACCTCCAAAACGTAGTTCATTTTGAGGAAGGTTTGCTTGATAACCCTTATAGATTACTGATAAATCATTACAGTTGTACAAGTGTTTTCATTCAGAACATGTATACTTATTCACAATCACATATATTATGTCAGTGGCACAGGTTAATGGTTGTATTATTCTGATATTGTCCATGATTGTGTGTGCTTCTGTCTACTGTTGTCAATTATCCTGTTGCTATTTGTCCACTTGGTTGAGACATGTGCTAACATTACTTTCATATTCAAACAACTAATTTTGCATATCTTTACAATATGCACATAACTCCTATTGCATATACTGTCCTTGATAAATGTCCTCTCCAGTGATCATGTTGGGGTTCTTATATCACACCCAATCATCTCCATTCATATGTGACATTGTCTGACAGTCACATAATATAAATAGCTGTGTGACTATATGAATATACCCACACAGGAGGTGTAAACAGCAGTACATTCTGTATTATGTACATATAGGATTACTGTTCATGCTACAACAGCTGTCTTGTCTTTGGGGTGTACGTACATTGAAATGCCCTTATCTGGCATACATTACCACGTTTCACTTGTCCACTTCCCCTTTCTTCATTCCTACCATTCATGTCTGTGGCCCTTTTCAATATACACACTTCCCCAGACTGGTACATTTATAATGCAGTCTGTGTAACCTTGATGATCACCACCAAACCTTTATTTCAGTAAACCAAAAACAAGTTTGTACTGTACTTTTCACTGAGTATACTTTCCTATAATGTGTTAGAACGGTATTCGTTGCCTTAAATTAAACCCTGGTAGTCATTGTGGCTGTCCGACCAATCTCGCAGAATAAGTTTGGTCTTAAGTAAACTTGTCTGCATGTCTGAATGTGTTTGTGTTGCTTTACATGGCTTCCTGGCTGGCAACACTGTTGCTGGTCATGTAACCTCACTTGTATCCGTGTAAGCATGATACATTGCATGCATAGGCAGTTAGCACTGCCTATGAAGCTCGACTGAAGAAACTCCAGTTGTACTCGGTTGCATACCGCCTACTCAGAGGTGATCTCTGCCTGACATACAAGGCCATGTCCAACCCAGAACTGATGGACATGCTCCACCTAAAGAAAACCTTATCCCCTCAAGCCACATGCTCTAGGGATCTAAACCTCACCACAACAATAAATAAGACATGCTGGAGGGATAGATTCTTGTCCCAGAGACTTCCCATGCTCTGGAACAAGATCCCAATCTACATTAGGCAGAGCTCCTCGCTAACACTCTTCAAATGAAACCATGACGAGTGGATGGAAAACAGAAAGTTTACCTCGGGGATCACTTGAGTGGCTCTGCTGGACAGAGGCACAGGGAACTAATCTAAGGGGGTGGCAAAAACCAACACATTCTGGCTAGGCTTATAAATGCCTTTGGGCAGATAGCCTAGCACCCACCTGTGAACCTCATTGTGCAAACATGTAAATGCCATGTAGGCTTTGCGCTAAGACTACATAGAAATTTTTTGAATCCCTGGGGATGTCTTTATATAGTATTCTACCTTTAACAATCTTAACCATTAAGACAAGTCATCAGATCTTTCCTTCTGTGTTACAAAGTCTGTATTCTGAAACATATGATTCTGTACTTATAGTGAAGAATGACTCAGAAAACATTTTTATGCATTCTTTAGGTATAGGTATAGTGTGCTGTTTGGCAGTAGAGTTCTGAATACACTCATTTATTTAGGTACCTCACTTTACACACAGTTTTGACTCTCTTTACACTGACTTACCTTTTGCATTACTCAACGCATTTGTGCTGTTTCCCTTCATGAATGTCCTGAATTCTGTCATGGACATTTTCACACCTCTAAGCCATAATGCCTGCAGCTCTAGACTGCACATTTTAATTGCAGAGTACATTTTAATTCTTCAGATCTGCAAACAAATCAGTTTGGTAAGTATTTACACTCTTCATAGCATGCCCAAATTTACACAAGCATCTCTAATATATTTGGTTGCTTTACTTTGGTTTGGAAGGCACAAGTTCATAGACTGGTACTAGGCTAACTGCCCTTGTGGGGCATTTTAAGCCTAGTTAATTACCTCATCTGAAAATCAAACTCTGCCCTTTGTGTCTATAAGATAAAGACCATAACCATTATGCCAACCTCACACCCATGTAAATAGCATGTGCGCCTTTGTTTTGTAATCGCATCTTAATCAGACTGTTTTTAGTTTATGCCTGGAATAAAACATTAACATGCATTCTGACATATTCAGCTTGCAATGTTTAGTTTCTGCAGAGGTGCCAGAAGATACTGAAGTCAGGTGGGGGGGATGAAGGTCCAGAGATGCATTTAGTGACTTGAAAGGGGCAGTTTAACTTGCTTTTATTATGAGAAAAGAAGCATATACATGATGGAGCAGCATTAAGAATGCATTCCACAGAAATTTCATGTCAGAACTTATACATGAAGTTATTGACTTTCTTCAACCCATTTCAAGGGTGAATGGGACACATACCTTCACCTAAATGCATGACCTTTGAGTATAATGCTCACGTGGACAGTTTAAGTGCTAGGAGCCTGGATGATTACAAGAAAGGAGGAGGGTGGGATTAACAGGAACATTAAGCACTGGCTTCTGTGTGGTATTTGGGCAGCGTAATACTTGCGCTACACAGTGGTGAGCAATAACTGTAATTGTTGTATAGCATGGAATCTATGTTTTTTTTTTGTCTTTTTCTGTACATAGTCCTGACAGCCCACTATACAATTCATATTATGAATTTGGATATAGTGACGATAGCTTGGCTTTCTCCAAATTTACAATAAAAAGTATATAGTGGGATGGTGGGATGTCAGGAATAGGCCGAAACCACTGAGTCCGTGCTTCTGCTTTGTTGGACATGTCCTAACATGCTGAGGACACTACATGTTGGCCCGTGAGTCTGATTAAAAGAGCACATTTACACACACACATACACACACACACACACACACACACACACACACACACACACACACACACACACACGCATACACACACGCATGCACGTATACACACACGCACATACACACACACACGCATACACACACACACACGCACACACACACACACACACACACACACACACACACACACACACACACTTTCCTACCTAAATTTGCATTGAGATTTTAGCCCTTCTAGTACTTCAGCAATGAAATATAATGTAAACTTACATGCAAACATCTTGGATTATAGAAACAAGACAAGCTTATGATCATTAAAAAAGTGCAGCTGCAAAAAACAAAACAATGCCATTATCACAGTTTCACATGATGTCATTTATAAATTAATAATAATAGTTCTAATGCTGCAATCCCAGCAAGGCCACAGCAGCACTAATCTTTCAAAGATACTGAAGTAGAGGGACAAAAAAGCAATATTCTGATAATTGCTTAACACCAGGAAATCTTTTCCAAAATTCTAACCCTACGCGAGCATATACTGGAATCATTGATCTCTGTGGTTGTCTCTCTTTTGTCAAAGATAAAATTACTGTAAATTTTGGGTTTGGGTAATTCCTGCAGCACCCACTATGCATGTCATAATTGGGGGACCCCCTGCCTTGCTGCATGTGTGCATTAGAGTAACAAATTATGGACAGGATAGTGGCTATTTCTACAAATATGGGAAGATGCAAGGATAGGGTGTAAATGTTGCTAAACACTAATAGCACCATTTTCATGATATTTATCTTTTTAGTGCTTAATGGAAAATCAGCTGTAGAAATTGATTCTTTTATAGCAGGGGTAAGAATTATATACCTAATAATTTTATCATAGGATATACACATACAAATACACACATCACATGAACACACAGACATGTAAAACTATAGACATTTGAGAAAAGGATTGTTTGTTCAATGTCTTGGTTCCTGTAACTGTTCCATATCCTTATTTGGAAGAAAGGAAGCTTCTTTGTTTACCAGTGGTAGTGGGAAGCACTGAGCAGCCTATTTGTCCATTTTGGAGTGGTATCAGCCAGAAACTAGTAGTCCATTGGCCATTTTGGGTCAATTCCCAGCTCTTTTCAACCCCCTGCTATAAAGCATGCTAAAAAGCACCTTTTTAGCTTGATATTAACTCAGCACAGCTCCTCGTGGTGTCCTGCAGAGTGATTCAAGCAGCAGAGAGCAAAAGAGTGACTTTTTCTTGATACAAGTATAATTTTTGTGGCTTTTCTACTCTCTCCTTCACCTCTCTTCCACACTCACGATTACTCTGAACTGTTGATCCCAAGTATTTAAACTCATCCACCTTTGCCAACTCTACTTCTTGCATCTTCACCATTCCTCTATCCTCCCTCTCATTCACACACATATATTCTGTCTTAGTCCTGCTGACCTTCATTCCTCTCCTGTCTACAGCATATCTCCACCTCTCCAGGGTCTCCTCAACCTGGTCCCTACTCTCACTACAGATCACTATGTCATCTGCAAACATCGTAGTCCACGGGGACTCCTGTCTGATTTCATCCGTCAACCTGGCCATCACCACTGCAAATAAAGGGCTCAGAGCTGATCCTTGATGTAATCTCACCTCCACCTTAAATGCATCTGTCACTCCCACTGCAGACTTCACTGCAGACTTCACCGCTGTCACACTACCCTTGTACATATCCTGTACCACTCTTGCATACTTCTCTGCTACTTCAGACTTCCTCATGCAATACCACAACTCCTCTCTAGGTACCCTGTCATATGCTTTCTCTAAGTCCACAAAGACATAATGCAGCTCCTTCTGAGCTTCTCTATACTTCTCCATCAACACTAACAGAGCAAACATCACATCTGTAGTGCTCTTTCCTGGCATAAACCATACTGCTGATCACTAATCATGTCCCTTCTTAACCTAGCTTCCACTACTCTTTCCCATAACTTCATGCTGTGACTGATCAATTTTATCCCCCTGTAGTTACTACAGCTCTGCACATCACCCTTATTCTTAAAAATTGGTACCAAAACACTTTCTCCACTCCTCAGGCATCCTCTCACTTTCCAAGATTTCATTACACAATCTGGTTAAAAACTCCACTACCATTTCACCTAAACACCTCCATGCTTCCACTGGTATGTCATCTGGACCAACAGCCTTTCCATTCTTCATCCCCTTCATAGCTATCGTTACTTCTTCCTTGTTAATCCACTGCACTTCATGATTCACTATCCGTACATCATACAAACTTCTCTCCCTCTCATTCTCTTCATTCATCAGCCCCTCAAAGTACTCTTTCCATCTGCTCAACACATTCTCCTCACTTGTCAGTATGTTTCCCTCATTATCCTTTATCACCCTTACCTGCTGTATATCTTTCCTAGCTCAGTCCCTCTGTCTAGCCAATCAGTACAGGTTCTTTTCTCCCTCCTTAGTGTCCAGCCTTTCATACAACTCCTCATACGCCTTATCTTTAGCCTTCGCCACCTCTCTCTTTGCCCTTTCTTCATCTCTTTGACAGTCCCACTTCTTCTTTGCCAGCCTCTTCCTCTGTATACTCTCCTGTACTTCTTCATTCCACCACCAGGTCTCTTTGACCTCCTTCCTCTGTCCAGATGTCATACCAAGCACCTTTCTAGCCATCTCCCTTACTAGCTCTGTTGTAGTTACCCAGCTATTTGGTAACTCTTCACTGCCACCCAGTGCCTGTCTTAACTCTTCCCTGAACTCCACCTCACAATTACCCTTTTTCAATTTGCACCATTTGATCCTTGGCACTGCCCTCACACTCCTCCTCCTCCTCTTCTTCTTGATCACCGTCATCATCCTACAGACCACCATGCTATGCTGCCTAACTTCACACTGTGAGGACAATATTTATGTATTTATTTACTGCCTTTTGTTTGTCAGGATGGTCCGACTGGACACTTGGTCCCATTTTCAACAGAGGCCTGGGGAGAAAAGCTCCATAAGAGGCACAAAAACAGCAATAAGCAAGCTGATATACATTGGATCCATGAGTTTCCTGCTATCACCCACCCACCCCGGCACACGCTGGTTTAAAATTATCTGCCTGTAGTCCCATAGATGTTCATATGGTACTTCCGTCTGCATTTTAAATCTGTTTTGACCGCGGGTCATGAGACTGCTACCAAGTCAGCCTTTCTGCAGAACTCTCCACAGAGTGATGAGTTGACAGCCGATTAGCCCACACTCCCTAACTAACCACACAAATATTTTCCTGCTCTTTATGTCCTGGCAGTACACTATGGCCATGCTGAAGTCTCCATTTGTGGACTTAAAACCATTATGTATGAAGAACAATGTATTGCAGGCCTTCTCCCCTTGAAATGAGTAACTTATTAGTAGCTTTTGTTAAATATAAAGAAGACAACGTGCAAACACGGTGTTCAGAGTACTGAAACTAAATATAAAGAAACAGAAAATGAGAAGGAAAAGTCAACCTATATCATGGACCTGTATCTTTGGAAGAAATGAAAACATATTATAATGTAAAATTATATTTTAAATTATCTTTGTGGCATTATTTTTCTGATCATTAAGTAATTCCAAGACATGATAATCCAACATTTGCAAATGCCATGACATTGAAATATGAAATATTCTGCATGCTCAGAGAAGTATACTTTACAGATACCCTCTTTCATTTTTTTTCCCTAAATGTCTCCATTTATAAAGCTGCTCAGTTCTCATTCTTTAATGTGTGCCTCCTACTTGTTTCAAAATGCTTGCATTTAATACACAGGATGTTTACTTATACTGTAAGATGGGAAAATAAATATCAGTGCCGATTTGAATAGGCAGAATGCATAATACAGTAATTCTGTAATGACTTCATAAAAAGTATAGAAATTCAAATGTTATCAGTCACTGGTGTAGCTATCTGTTTCTCTTTTTTAATTTCTCCAAATCTTTTGGGTTTCTAATACCATGACGGCAATTGACCCCATTCCTAAGTCAAAATACAATTAAAGTTCATGAAATTAGTATTGTTTCTCTCTGATGTCAGCCAAAAGTGCAATTTGCAGCACCTGCAAGGTGCCCAGTAATGACTCCTTCTGCAATTCATATGGGGTTACATGGATTGGTAACATATCTAAATATGATTGTAGACCATTGCTCTTACTACTATTGGAATTATCTGGGTATCTTTCTTCCACACTGCTCTAGTTTCTGCCTGCAAATCCTGATATTTTATGACTTTGTGTCTCTTTGTACATAAGACACTTATTACTGGGTGTGGCGATTTCAGTGATCAATGCTACTTTTGTCTTCTTTTCTTGGACCACTATATCCAGTTTACTAGCATCTATCTTTTAAACTGTTGGTAATGGATGGCCCCACGTAATGTAGACTTCATCATTTTCTGTGATGCTTTGTGGCTCATGTTTCCAGTGCTTTTCAGCCACTTCAGTACAATAATGTTTGCAAAATCACCAGTTCAGCAGTCTTGCCACATTATTATGCCTTTCAGCATACAGTATTTCTGCCATTAGTATGTCACAACCAGCAACAAGGTGTGCAACTGTTTCCAAATTGGTTTTGCAAAACCTACAGTTGTTTGTTTCTCCCACATGTTCAATGGACTTTGTAAACCAATGTGCATGTAGCCCAATATCTTGCGCCACCAATATTAACCATTCATCTCTTGGTTTGAATTCGCCTCTCCTTAACCATTCCTGCATTCGTTCCTGATCAACATGAGGTTCTTCCAGAAATTTTCTATACTTGGAACTGTATTTATGCATTTTCCACATTTCTTGCCTTTTCATCTGGTCCTTCAATTTATATTCTTTCTTTTGTTTTTTGGCACATTCAGTTACTGCCTGGTTTTTATCTACTTCTGGTTTGATATCCATTCCTGCTTGACGCCGATATCCTTCTGCTAGATTAAGCAGAGAAGTCATCTTAGATTTATTCTCCTCGTGTTTCAAAACTTTCCCTATGTTTGGGTCTTGCGAGGTCAGCAGATATGTGTGGAGTCCCACAATTGCAGATCTATACATGTAATCAATTTCAAGGAGGCCCATCCCCCTACAGAAAGGGGGATATATATTATTGGTATGCACTGATATTTATAGATTGTTTGATGAGCATGAATCATCCTTCTTGTTTTAATATCTAATCTAACCAACGCATTTTGGGGCCAGTCAATCAATCCAAAACTGTAAATTAGGACAGGAAGAGCAAATTGGTTTATAACTTGGATTTATTTCCTAGATGTCAGTGCTGTTTTCAGGATTAAAGTCTTGTAAAGTATTCCTTACTAAGTTTCATTTGCATTTTGTTCATGTTTTATTGCTGATCCTTTATCATTTCCCAGGTATTTACAGATTCCCTCTTGCTCAAGTTCTTTTATATCACATTCTTGTTCCAAACTGATGTTATCCTGATGCTGCAGTTTTTCTGCTTTAAAGGTTGCTTTTGCACATTTATCAAGGCCAAATGACATTCTAGTATCATCTGAAAAAGTTTTGATAACCTGCAGCTGTGCTTTCAGTTCCTCATCTGAGTTTTAAATCATTGACAAAGAGAAGCTGAGAAGTCTTTAGACTTTGTTGTTTTCTAGGAGCCAAATTATAGCCATGGCCTAAGCTATTAAGCAGACAGCTTAATGGGTTAAGGGCAAGGCAGAATAGCAGCAGTGACAGAGATTCACCCTGGAATATCCCCCTTTGAAATTTTATACCTGGGATAATAATTTGTCCTTTATCATGGCTTAATTGCAAAGTGGTCTGCCACTGTTTCATGGTCACTGTAATATAGTCAATCAGTGTAGGGTGTACCTTGTACATTTTTAAACACTCATCCATGAATGTGGGATACTATCAAATTCTTATTTGTACTCAATCCATGCCATAGTTAGATTCTTCCCCTTTTTACAATTCTCCACTATGACTTTATTTAACAACAAATAATCCTTTGTTCCATATGACTTTCTTTTATTACCCCTTTGTTCTATTGCCATAATTGAGTTTTCTTCTAAATGACTATAAACTCTGTCGGAATCACTTCCCATGTATAGTTTATATGTCGTCGGAAGGCAAGTTATTGGTCTATAATTTTCAGGGTAGCTTGCAGGTTCACTCTGAAGTAGAAGTATTGTTTTACCTGTTGTTAGCCAGGTTGGTGTCTGTTTAGGGTGCGCATATAATAGTTCTTACTCACGGCTAAATCTTCATGCAAAGATGTTAGTACTTTTAACCAAAAGTTAGGTAAGGCATCTGGGCCTGGGGTTTTCCAATTAGAGGCTTTTCTTAACTTTGTTTCAGTCTCTGTGGCTGTTACTTCATCCCATTTCATATCCTGTACCTTTAAACTTCTTATTCTTTCTGTAACTTCTTTTATCCATTTAGCTTCTTTGTTATGTTCCACAGGAGTTTCATAGATATTTCTCTAAACTGTAACTATTTCTTCTTTTTTTGGCTGTGTTTCAGTTCCTTTCACATTGTTTCCCAATTCTCTATAAAACCTTTTTGGGTCATCAATACATTGCTTATTTTGTACTTTTGCTTTGTATTTTTTATCTTCATATCTTCTAAATCTTTCCAGCTGTGCTGAAATTTTTAGTTTGTTATATGGGATAGTGCATGATACATCCTGGTCTGTTCTAATACTGTCACTGCTTTTATCACATTGATCTTAGTATTTTTGTTGATCTAGTCCCTCTTTTATAGTCTTCACTTCACAGGCACTCCATAACTTCAGCTTCTATTTTTTAACTTCTACTTTACTAATCTTCTTTTCTATGTTCCATCTTTGTGATATTTTATTTATTGTGAAATTTTCCATATCTGGATGCCTTTGCCTGTATTTCTCTTCAAACATCTTTGGGGCTGTCTTCTTTATATTGATTAATTTGGCTTTCTCCTTTGCATAAATATTGCACCATATCAAATCTCTCTTTCTGTCTCATATCCATATTTCTTTTTTATACTTTTCAGAAATCTCTAGGTTTTGTTGTTTATATTTGCATACCTCTTCAGATGCTTCATTTTCTAAGCAGGTCAAAGTGTCTTGATTTATATACTGTTTTTCAAAAATCTGTTGTATTAATGAACACAAATTTTCATTTGAAGCTTCTGACAGTTTTTCCTGTGGAAGTATTTTTCTTTCCTCTAATTTTTCTCAATCGTTTTGTATATCTTGTGTCTGGAAATTCGGGGCTTTTTCCATAATAGTAACAATACATAATTTCTTTCTTATCCTCAATAGTCCACTCTATCATCTTTATGGCTCTTCTTTGGCCTATCAGCTTTTGTGATTTTTGTGGACTGCTACTTCCTTCTACAACAGGGGGGCTATCCTCCCCCTGGGCCTGGCCCCATTGTAGGAATGTTTCCATATTTTGAGGATTCTACACTGTCATTTTTTCCAGTCCTGGCACTAGTGCACCTACCAGGGTTGGGCACTTTTTTATCCTGGGTCTTGTGCACCCAGCTGTCTTTTTTAGTTTTTGACCTACTTCTGTCCATGATATATGCTATATAAGTACAGTCTGTATATCAGTGTTGCCTTGGTGAGATTTTGTGAAAAACAGGGTCCACCTCGTGAAGGTACTCACCAAGACATGATGATGATGAATTCAATTTCAGCACTACTACTACTCTCAAGGCAAACAGAACACAGCTCTGGATAAAGCCTGATGAGCAAAACAGCAACTCCAATGAAAAAAACTCCAGAGGCACACCACAACAAATGGAGCCGACCTGCTGAAAGCCTTTTTATTCACACAAAGAGCACAGAACAATGGCCAGTAAGCA
This sequence comes from Protopterus annectens, assembly GCF_019279795.1. Classification (NCBI taxonomy): domain Eukaryota; kingdom Metazoa; phylum Chordata; order Ceratodontiformes; family Protopteridae; genus Protopterus; species Protopterus annectens. The sequence continues at coordinate 1,804,081,833 of NC_056744.1, forward strand.
CTTTCATGTTTCTCTGAATGCTTCTTCAGACTTAAAAAGTACTCCTTCTATAGTACATCAATATAAAGGCAGGTTTAACCAGCTTGCACCAATCAAAATCATCCCATTATATCATTAATTAATGCAGTAATCAAAAATCAATTAAATCATCTCTGCCTAGTAATGCTTACAATACTGAAGAATGTAGTGTATCATCACATAATGCATATAGAAAGCATATGCAAATGTGTGCATGCAATAAAAACAAATATATATATATATATATATATATATATATATATATATATATATATATATATACTAACTAATAAAATGTGCATAGAAAATATATATAACAACATAAAACCATTGACATATAAAATATGGGAATTCATATAAATGTCCTACATCTAAAAACATGTTTATTCTAGCCATTTAACATTCATAATATTAATAAAATTTCATTACCATAAATATCTGCTATTCCATATAAAAACTACTATTCCATAAAAACTTCATATATATATATATATATATATATATATATATATATATATATATAAAAACATGTTTTCATACATGTGTACCAAAGTAATAAATAGAGGTCTGCCCATTAAAAGTGACTAGTGAATAAGGGGTCTATCTTTAAGGAAGGGTTTCAGTGAAACCCTATCATTTAGGCCGTGTAACCTATCTGCTTGTAACCTCAGGATCCATCTAGCTTCCTGCTTCTCAGTCTGGTTCCTGACATTACCTAACCTCGCTGTTTTGTATATTAATTCCATCACCGTAAACCGAAACTTGTGTGTTGTATCTGTATGCATTACATGTCTTGCAAGACCATTAATCTCATCTTCTCTACTGATGGCATAAATGTGTTCCCTCACACGCTCTCTCAGCGTTCTATTGGTTTTGCCAACATAGAAGCAACTGCATTTTTGACATACAGCTAGATACCCGAGATCCCTTGTCTTACAGTCTGCATATATCTTAAAAAAAAAATACACGACGTGTGTCAGGGTGAACAAATTTCTTGCTCCCAGACATGAAACTGCAATGGTTGCATGACCTACATGGAAACATCCTTACTCTGACTGATCTGGTCCTATCCCTTCCAGTCTTCTCATAGCACAATATCCTTTTCAATGACTGAGTATTCCCGTATGTAAGATTCAGTGTATTCCCTGCTGCTTCTCTGACTTTACTGTCCAAAGTGAGTATGTGCCAATTATTATGAATGATCTCCTTAATCTTTCTACTATTGTTTGTGTAGGGTATCACCATCCTATTGCTATTACCAGTACCTCTGGTTCCATTAGTATCTGTACATAATCTCTCTCCATTCTTCTTAGTGTGTGGTTTACCTGTGGTGTCCCTTCTGGTCACAATCTCATCATGAATATCATGAGTTTCATAGCTATGGTACCCTCACTCCTTAAATTCATTCTCTAAACTGTCTAACTTGAGCTGAAACACAGAATCTTCACTGGTGAGCCTGGAGGCCCTTAGGGCCTGACCTTTAACTATATTTCGGTAGATGTGTGGAGGGTGCATGGTTGTGCGATGTAACAATGCATTCTTCCTACAAGTCTTCCTAAACATCTCTGTCTTTATCCCTTCATCTTGTTTAAATACTAACACATCTAGAAATTCTATCTCTTTCTTGGACCAATTCCTGTAAAGAAAAAAGTGGTAGTGCCATTTATATACTCTATGAAACTTTTTAAACTATCCTCATCACCTCTCCAAACGAAAAAAACATCATCTACAAAGCATTTATAGTATTTGATCTGAGTTGTGTACTGTGTATTCTGCATCACATAGGTATCCTCCCAATACACCATTACCTACTACTACTCTCCTTTGCTTGCTGACTTTTCATCTCTCCATTTGGATCATGTTTCTCCAGTAAGGAGGTGTGGATGTTTTCAAAAAAAAAAAAAAAAAAAACCTCTATAAATCAAAACTTAAGTCCAGTGGCATTTCATGGAGTATTACAATTTGTGTACCTGAGAGCATTTTGACAGCAATCCGTATTTAGACTTAATGTTTAAGACAGCTTAGTTTTTGTGTTATGTATTTAGTTAGTATCAAACTGATGGCAGCAGTGATGTGTGGTTAGAATTTCGAATCATATGATACAAGTGCTTCTTTTGTTGTGATGTCAGTACTGGGTATTGAAATGTGCCAATTACATTTTTGTATCTATTTTGTGTTGTCACTCATGCTTACAAAGCTTTCTAAACCAAGTGTAAACTTGGAGAGCTACACATTTTACACAATATTATTGGGCAGTGCAATTCTGTGTGCCTCTGTTATATTCAGCTTAACAAAAATGTTGTTCCATTTAGATTATTTCCTTTATTTATTGTACATTTGCCACTGCATACAATAACTGCATGTGAAATTCAAGAGTGTTTCTTCTGCTGTGGTTTGATAAATGGGGTGGGGTTACCTCTCAGAAGGGCATGCTGGGGTTTCATCTTGCTAATCAGGAAATGGTATGATGGAAAGATGGCAACTAATGCTAGTGGATCACCAGGGTTGTTTGTTTTAAAACTTGGATCTGGTTGAGACTGCAACCTCTGTACATTTATTTAAGTGGACATAGAATTTCTTTGTGAATCTACCTGCTGTAGCAAAAATTGTAGTGATGCTGCTGTAAGTGAATTTTGAAACTTCATCATATTATTTAATGCAATTCATACATCTGAAATCCTCAAATTCTGAGATTTTGGTTTTACTTGGCTTAGAGATTTAGAAAGTGAATATAACTAGTTTATGATCTGGTTTAATCATGGAAAAATATAACAGGGGTATAGTGCACGAAGAAGGTATATTTCTAAGGACCAGGCCAAAAATATTATGTCCTCTAGTGGGTTTGTTAACATCTGGTCCGGGTGTTTTTGTTTATTAAATCAAATAACTTGAGCATATCTTACACTGCAGATATAGGTACTCCAGTTTATCGACGGGTAGTTAAAGTCTCTCAGAATAATGGCTTTCTTGTTTATAAGGAGTTCAGTATTAAGAGCCTTGCATAATTTTCAGGGGACATAGAAGTGTGTCCTGTAACAGGCTATAAACTGATAGCTGTCCCTATTTATTGTGATTTTGAGCTTAATGAGTTCTATTTCTGGGTCTCTGGTAATCTGTCAAGAGGTGATATGGTCCTTAACAAATATGAAGAAGCCGACACAGCTACCATCAGGTCTGACATGGTAGGTGCAAAACCCAGGTGTGAAGGGAGTGCTTTCTGGGCATTTAAACCAAGTTTCAGTACTTACACAGATATGGATATGCTCCAAATGCAGTGTAGCCTTGAACTGTAATTGAGTCTGAACAAAAGCAAGGGCTTTTAAGCTTAGTATCTCGATGCAAATGAACAAAAACAAGCCTATATCATAACTGTAAAATTCCTTGGCATAGTGAGACATCAGCAGTATTTTGAAAAATTTGGGGTAAACTTGGTTAGACTTAAAATGGCCTTTGGGCTGTTTGCCAGGTAACCACCTATGAACCGCTAAGAAACTCCTCTCATGCATTAGTTTAATTGTTTTCTTATTACAAACTGGTAGTGTTTTTCCTTTAATCAAACCCTAGGAGTGCTACAATGAAGGAAAACTGTTTTCATCTTACTCGCCCAATGTTTTATCAGTATTTGATCTGTATATTTTTTCTAAACCGCATTTTCTGTAAAAGTGCATGTTACATTCTTGTGTTTGCTGCAGCAGTCTTGTACTATGTACAGTGTTTGGTTGAGCCAAGTGACTGAGTTAGGGGAAGGAGTGATTAACTTCAGAGACATTAGGACTTACAAGATGGCTGCACATTGAGTTACAGCTTAATTCTGGCTCTCCCAGTCTAAAAACAGAAACTTAGCAGAGAATGCCAATGGACCTAGGGTTCTGGGTACATTTCAGTAACTGGCTAGTAAGTACACTGCCTGGATGCCATGAAAAAAGAAATGTAAAGGACCTGGAGAAAAATCAGCTACAAAAGATGAGCAAAAACACAGGCTGGGAGAAGTACTGAAGCTGTTCAGCAAGAAGCAGTGCAAGTTTCAGACATGACTTCCACTAACCTAGAGGAAAGTATAAAGCAGATGCACACAGATCTGGTTAAAATAAATGAAACACTGATGAAGTATTTCAGCACAAACAATAAAAGGCTGGAAACATGGAAAAATCTTTAAACAGATATTCAGATAAGGTGACAGAACTGCAAAACTCAAAGGATGAAATGAAGAAAAGGCTGGATGAATATGAAACTGCACAAGAAGAGATGTTTTAAAAAAATTAGAAATAGAGGACAGAGCACATAGGGAACACCTGACATTTTCTGCTGTACCAAAGAAGCTTGAAGGAACAGACTGCATTAATTTATGAATGCACAAATAAGCAACTGGACTTGTATTCCACAACAAGAATTGTTAATTGAAAGGGCACATCATCCCTGGGATTCAAGGACACTCTGTGCAATAATAAGACTATTCTTGCACGGAGTGTTCCATGTCTGTGTAGAGCAGCAGCACTCTCTACATATTCATGAGGGCACATCGCTGTATTCTTACATGGACACTATCCATGTACGAGTGCAGGGGGCATGTTTAAGTAGTGCATAGACACTAAACACACCCCCTGCACTCAGAAAGTGCCACACTGCACTTTCAAAGAGGAAGTGGCATAATATTACTGCTTGGTTGATGACACTGAAATGTATAACAAAGCAAAATACAAAATATGAAAAAAAAACCTCAAAAAGTGTCCTGGACAGTTCAAGACATTCCCCAGAATGACCAGATCCCTGCCCCACATGCCCTCAACCTCCTAATAATCCTAAAAAAAAATGTAAGCAAAGCGCAGCGGGTTTGAGCGCCATGGCACATTGCTCAGCAGAGTGTAAATAGTACTTGAGAGGTAAATAGAAATGTGAACCAGAAGACCTCGCTTCTGATGTAGCATAGTGGTTAGAGCTCTGGCTTAGTGTGCAATAGATGCACGGTCTGAATCCCAACACAGGCCAACGCATTTTATGTGTGGAAGTAGTTGTGCATTAAGTTTTATTATTTGGAATGATATTGTAATTCATATGCATGATGTATGGTAGTGTAGGGCTGCCAAAATGCCATTGTGATGTCATCCACTGACTTATGCAAATGTAATATATATATATATATATATATATTTTTTTTTTTTTACAAATACTGTTTATGGCCAGCTAAGCCTGCTGCAGCTCTGCTGAAACCAGCTAAGGAATGCTTAAACATAAAAAAATTTAAGCAATCCTTAGCGACTGTAAGCTGTGCTTAGCTGGTGTAAGCATTGCTAAGTGGATTTGCGCACTGCTAAGTGCCAGCCACTTTAAGCAATACTCAAGTAAGCCAAGTGGGTTTGCATACTGCTAAGGACTGCTTAAGCACTTGCCCCTTTAAGTACTGCTCAACGCAGCTTAGCAGGTTTGCACGGAGCTAAGCGTAGCTTAGCATTTTTGAAAATCACCAGTGACAGAAAAGTGTGGTAAAATGGCCTTATTTAAACTGAACAGGCAGGAATACAGCCATATTACTTTGAGCTTTATCAGGGTAGGAACATGTCTGACATTGGGGAGGGTGAGTGCTTTCAGGCACAGCACTGGGGCATGCAGGAGTTCAGGGTCATGTTCAGACTCCTTGTTAAAGACCATGAAGGCAGACTGCAGCAGGGCCAATACCAGGGCCTACAGTATAAGGCAGAGGCCTGAGACCATCTGGCACGTGACCTCACCAGTGCCACTGGCATCCCCTAAACTGGTGAGCAGGTGTGGCATCACTATGAGCTGAAGCATAAGAGGGGTGAGCTCTTGGCCCAGTGGATCCAAGAAGCCTGAATATGGGATGTCCCAGAAGTTTGTAAGCATCCACTCTGTGTAATTGTAAATAATTATTTCAAAATTGTATACTTTACTGTACAGGTGTGCTTAATGTCTGTTCTTTTCCCCATACAGCTGCCACTGAGGGGGCTGCAAATATTGATGCCCATATGCAGCATCTGCTCTGACTGCACTGAGAGTTTGGTGAGTACAGAAATGTTCTTAATATTTGCTGTAATAAATCAGAAAGAGTAAAGCTAGTACTGTCTGTATATATAATTGTGTTCTAACTGTACTGAATAAATTCATGTCTCAGGGTAGCAGTGTTAGAACTGAGTAGTGCCAGCTGCTGTGTAATGCAGAGTTTTGTAGCAAACAAGGTACACTTGAGGAGAGGAAGACTAGAATAAGTATTAGGGTATCTGAAACAACCTGCTAAGAAAGTGCTGTTTCAGGGCCACTGTAACAGTCATAAATGAGAAGCAGTCCCCCTGTGCAGATCATGCAATAATACTGACTGTGGATTTCTGAGTCTTAGAAACTGTTGTATTGTGTTAAAACTAATAAAGCTGCCTACCACAAACTGTTGTCTTTTATTTGTCATATAGATTCATAGGTAGGTACTAGGCTATCTGCCGAAGGCATTTATAAGCCTAGCCAGAATGTGTTGGCTGCAGCCCCTTAGATTAGTTCCCTGTACCTCTGTCCAGCAGAGCCATTGAAGTGATCCCTGGGATAAACTTTGTTTCCCATCCACTCGTCAAGGTTTCTCTTGAAGAGGGTTAGTGAGGAGCTCTGCCTAATGTAGATCGGAATCTTGTTCCAGAGCATGGGAAGTCTCTGGTACAGGAATCTATCCCTCCATCATATCCTATTAATTGTTGTGGTGACGTTTAGATCCCTGGAGCATGTGGCTCGAGGGGATATGGTTTTCTTTAGGTGGAGCATGTCCATCAATTATGGGTTGGACATGGCCTTGTATGTCAGGCAGAGATCACCTCTAAGTAGGCGGTATGCAACTGAGTACAGCTGGAGTTTCTTCAGTCGAGCTGCATAGGGCATCTGCTTGAGGCCAGTGATCCTCTTGGTGAGGAACTTATAGGTTCATAGCTAGGCACTAGGCTATTGGCCCTAGGGCCTATATAAGCCTAGCCAAAAATGTACCCTGGCTGTGGTCTTTCCAGTTGTTGCAGATGTCTTGTAAGGTACATCCCAAATGGGGCATTGTACTCTATAATGGGTCTGATGAGTGATTTGTAGAGGGGCCCAATGACCTCTTTTCGATCTGGATGCAAACCCTTTTGTGATTAGGTGGGCCACATAAAAGGGATTTTCTAACCACTTTGGCAATGTGATTATCAAAGGAGAGGTTACTATCTACTTGGGTCCCCAGATCCCTTATTACGCCTTCCATTTAGGGGCTACCACCTATGTGGTAGTTTGTGGGTACTTTGTTTTTTCCAAAGGGGATGACTATGCACTTTTTGGCATTTAGCTTGAGGCCATGGTTTTGACACCAGGTATCTGTCTCAGTGAGACCCTTTTGGAGGATGTATGTGTCAGCCGGAGAGTCAATTATAGCCCCTAGTTTGCAGTCACCTGTGAACTTGGTTAGCCATAGTCCTCCTGTGCTTGCCTGTACCTCTGAGAAGTATATGCCAAACAGAAGGGGTCCTAGGACTGAGACCTGGGAATGCCACTTGTAACTGGTTTAGAGTCAGACCTAGCTCCCACAACTCTTACCATGTGGGTTCTGTCCGTCAGCCAGTTGGCAACCCATCTCGTGACATAGGGGTTTATGTTCAGGCTGGTGAGCTTGTCTATAATACCTGAGTGGGGAATGGTGTTGAAGGCCTTTGCAAGGTCTAGGTAGGCTGTGTGGACCACCTTTCTCTCGTCTATAGCCTTGGTAACTGTCTCAAAGAAGTCCACCAGGTTTAAAAGGCATGATATGCCCTTAACAAAGCCAAACTGGGTAGGGTCCAGTGATTGGAGGTTTCCAGAGTCTCTGTTAATGAGATCCATGATGATACGCTCCATAGCTTTGCATACCCAGCTAGTCAAGCTTATAGGGCGATAGTTCCCGGGTCCGTTGTGGCTCCACCTTTGTGGAGTGGAATAACCGTTGCTATGTGCCACTCTGTGGGCATGTAGCCTGTGGAGAGGCTGAATTTAAACAGTGTGTTTAGGTGAGGGGTTAGTTCATCTTTGAGCTTGTGTAGGATGCAGCCTGGGACACCGTCCAGTCCCATTGATGCTGTGTTTTTGGCTTTGAAGAGGGCTGTTTTAACCTGAGTGTCTGTGATTTCAGGGGCACTACATTCTTCTGGTATAGTTATGGGCCCTTTTGGGGGTGAGAGGGGGGTGAAGTTTTCACTGAACCTGTCTGCCAGGATGTTTGCTATATCTTTCAGTTCAGTGTATTTTGTGCCATTCTGCACTAACTCCGAGCAGATGTGAGAAGTGCCACTTAGATTCTTGACATAGCTAAAGAATGCCTTGTGGTTATCTTTGGAGTCCATGGCAATTTTTCTTTTGAAGCTAGCCTTGGATGATTTTATGAGGGAATGTAGATTCTTGCTGATACTGATCAGGGATGTCTTCCCTTCTTGGGATTTTACTCTTTTCTGTACTAGTTTCCTCGTTCTATTGTATAGCTTGTTTATGGCAGGGGTCCACCAGACTGGTTTCCTTTTCTTGGAGGAGTGAGTCTTGGTTTTGTTTGGGATAGCACGATCCATGCATTCTTGTAGGTGCCCGCAGAGTGCATTAGTAAAGGATTTTGCAGCTTGGACAGTGTTATCCTTTAGCATGGGGGCTTTGAAACTTCCCACCTTGGTCTTAAGTAATGTGAAGTTTGCTTTTGAAAAGTTTTTCATGGTGGTTTCTTTGACCAGGGGTGGTGGCAGAATGTGGATATCCAGAGTGATTAGTTTATGGTCAGATCTAACCAGCGAGGGATTGACCTCCGGTGTGGAACACTGGTCGCCCATGTTGGTGATGACCAGGTCCAGTATGTTGTCACCTATGGTGGGGGTGTTGGACAGTTGATCCAGAGCATTTGAGTTTATAAATTCTAGGAAATGTTGGACAAGGGAGTTCGTACTTGAGTAGTTCTCCCAGTTAATGTTTGGGTAATTGAAATCACCCAATATCAGGGTGTTTGGTAGAACCTTTATGTTTCCCAGTGTTTGCAGGAATGCAGAGTGGGGGTCCTGGGACATGGTGGGTGATCTGTAGCAAGCTATAATTTGAATAGCAGTTTTGCCCATTGTTAGTTGCACGTGGATGATCTCTGAAGCATTGTGCTGTGCCACTAACAGGGAGGTGTGGGTATCCTTGATGAATATGGATACTCCCCTACCTTTTGTATTTCAGTCCAGGTTTTGTGGCTGAAATGTATAGTATGAGTTGTTGCCTGGTAGTGCTGGGGTGCTCTCTGGAGCCTTAAACCAGGTTTCTGTTACTGCACATATATTGATTTTCTCCATACTGAGGAGTGCCTCGAGTGCATGCATTTTGAGATTTAGACTTCTGGCATTGAGCAGCATTACCCTCAGTTTTTTGTTACTTGTGCTATTTATGGCAGTGGGTTTGTCTTTTGAGCCTTGCCAAAAAAAGGCACTATGGGGGTGGCAAGAGCCTTAGCCAGTATTTGAAAGCTGAAGGGTGACAGGTGCAAGCCGTTGCTAGCAAAGCAGCGTGGCTTGTCGAGCATGTCATCCCAAGCTGACAGACACTGGATCCCCTTTGAATGACACCAGAAGCTTATCCAATTGTTGAAATTGATATTTTTTTTCTCTATACCGTGGTATCATTCTTGGTGAGGGCAGGATGCTACTCAAAGTCAGGGTCATACCGGCCTGGGCTACATGATCAGAGAGCTCCTCCATGTCTCTTTTCATGTAGTCCTGGAAGGTACGGCTCAGGTCATTCACACCAACATGGACAATGACAGAGTCATATTTGTACTTGTTCTGGAGTGACCTGAGTGGTTCTGTTATGTATCTCTGAAAAGTATGTATGTATATATGTATGTATGAATGTATGTATATCTGAAAAGTACAATTGTGTAGCTGCTGCACAGCACATATGTCTATGGCAGCATGCATGCAGTAACTGAGGTGAAGTGATTTAGCACTGTTTGTCCGCATAGTTTAGAATGTGGATGTGAAATAACTGACAAAATGCAAAAGTAAATATTTTGTTTAGTAATGTGTTGTACTGTGCTCCTGCCAGCATTGCCTTCTGTTAACCTTTGCATTTCAGCTGTATGTAGTCCTGAATGTACAGGAAAGTGTGAGACAATAACAGGTACAGACTACAAAAGCAGAGTGTGTAGAATAGTATGCACTAGACAGAAATAAGTCAAGTAACAGACACCACTTACCCAGTAGCTCAGTCTGATAAGGGTTAGGTCTGTAGTTCCCTTTTGCACGCTCACACCACGGTTCGAATCCAGGGACTGGTACTATCATGTCTTTCTAGTTCTACAGCTGTAAACCTGAATATTTGTAGAAACACTCATCTATTGTGAATAGATATTTTCCCCACAGGACTGAGAGGTAAAGAAATATTTGCAGAACCAGTATGATGGGTATATCCATGAAATGTGTACAAATGTTCTATTGAACAACCCCAGCCCAACAAATAGAAGCAGGGTAGCCATCTACACTATGCAGTCTGGCCAGTACAAGCTTCTCAAGTGTCATGCTGTCATGAACAGTTTCCCCTATTGGCAAAAAATCTGCACCCTGATAACATCATAGTACAAGTATGCCAAAAGCACATTCACAGAACAGCATGACAGGGAACACATTGTTACTCGTACCAGTAAGTATGACAGGTATGAGTCCCCTATACCCATGTACTTAGAGCTGTTATACCTTGCTTCATAGTAGCCCAGCTCCACATATGTACAGGTGTGTATGTGTTGTGGTAGCTCCATGGCTCAGGTGGAGGTTAAGCGAGGGCAGAGCTGTAGAGTATTGAACAGTACTATATTGAGAACTATCAGTGAATGCAGTTGTTAATGGAATTGTTTTCTCTTCCCCCACCACGTATCTGCTCCAATAATTGCAATAAATGTCATACGGGTATGTTGTTCTCAAAACCTACTGTTGGGACCTGTGTTCCATTCTGGTTATTATATTTGAAAATGCGTGCATACTAACATACCGTGTTGAATAACCATTGTTGTTTGGCCTGTTGCCGTAAATATAACTGGCATGCTGTTGCAATCATGACTGCCATTCCATTTCTGCATGTGTTCTGTTTGCCATGCCATTGTTACAATTCCATTGTGCTGGGTCAATTGGAACACCCATGCATGCTGTTTTGACTAATGTTGAAATGTTTTGTTCATGAGTAACCAATACACCTTTTTAATTCTCACTCCATAGCACGTTCGGGAAGGCCAATCCCTGCGGATCTGTTTCTCCCACCCCACCTGCCCGAGGCACCAGGTCCCAGCATGTCTGGGACCCAACCTGGAGCTCCCTCATCCACTGGTACTGCTCCACCCTTGGGTGGAACCACTGCAGAGGATGGGGCTCGTCACACCCTGCACGTGGGCATGGTGAGGATCTCGTCACCCAGTGTGAGCTCCGTGGCATGGTGCGCAGTGTTCTCCAGATGGAGCTGGATGTCCGCCTGCACCAGGTGGAGGGCAAACTGGCACAGCTTGAGGGGCAGCTGGCCCCTCCAGCTCAGCCTCCTACACAGCCACCTTCAGGGTCGGGAAGGGGTAGTGGTGACTGCCATCAGGTGGGGACATCAGTCCCACTACTACCATCTAGGGGGGGGTCATGGGCATTGGATTTCCAGTCACCCTCTCCGTCCATTGTGTTTACCCCCCTCATGCATCACACACAGCCCCATTCTGCTGTCTTGTGTGTCTTGTCTGTCTGCAAAAGCAACCGCTCCTGCCAAACTTACCTCCCTACACTTACCTACACTCCTTCCCCAACATCCCACTCTCACCTTAAAAAAAAAGGGCATCTGTCCCAAAAACATTACATCCCATACACAGCTCTACATTCCCCCCAGTGATATGGTCCCATTACACAATCTACCCCACTAGTTATCATTATTGTATGTCATCCACATGCCTCCCTGTGAGGTGTGAGGCTCTAAATTCCAAATTGCCCCCATTGATATCAGCTGTTGCTGCCGAAGAAATGCAGAGCTATGGTCTTTTCCTACATCCATCCTGCACATCCCTAGCTGCCTCTTATCTTGTTTTTCCCCTGCTTGCCCCCATTTCACCACTTTCCTGCCTCCCTTTTTTCTTTTCTTTTTTTAAAATTAGCGTGGGTTTAAGCGGACGTAAGTGAACATAAGCATTGCGTAGCTCTGTGCAAACCCACTTGCAACTTATAACTGCTTTAATCACTCTGTGTCATCCACAGAGTGTTCTGCCTAGAAAATAATGACTAGTCCTGCCAGGGCTTGAACCCAAGGGTGTTTACACTATAGTCAGAGCAACATACCACTAGGCCATCTGGGAATTGAAACTTAAGTTGTGTTTTTCACATATATTCTTCTGTAAACTTAGGTAACAGTAATAGAAACACTATTGTCACTGAAACATACTACTAGACAATCTGGAAATTGGGAATTCAGTGATGTTTTTCACATATATTCTGCAGTACAGTCATTCAACAGTAAGGAAACATTCTGTAGAATAAAAGTCAGGTTTTTTATATGTACAAATAGATACGGATACAAGTATGGAGATGCATATATATGGATAAATATATAAATAATATAAGTACAGATATATATATATATATATATATATATATATATATATATATATATATATATAAAATATATACATATATATAAACAAAGATATATGACGAAAGAAATTAAAATAAAAACGTATATAAATATGATTGTTCTTCTTGAGAGTTTTCCTCCGTGGGTGGAGACCTGCACTCTTCACCTTCGCTACACTCGGGCTCGCTTTGCTCCCCTACCCTACCCCCATTCCCACATCAATTACCTTTATACTACCCCATCCCTTCCTTTCTTGTCTGTTCACCCAATCATACACAACTTCCTGCCAGCAACCTAAGCCCAGCCCCTCACCTTCCTACCTTGCTCTACCTCACATCCAACCCTACCTAGCTCAACATATTATATAACTTCCAACACTATACATTTTTCTATACTCATATCCTAGAATGCAATTTCTTCTCTGCACTACTACAATTCTCTTCTTTCTCTGTACTCTAACATCCTCTCATTCCAATCTGTCCCACCCACATATATGTTACCCCACTTCCTGCTCCTATGACACCCCATATATAACTCACTCCTTCAGTGTCTCCCCATCTCTCTTCAATGTCTCCATAACCTGCCATCACAAACTATTCATATTTCAAAACCATAGTTATTCCTTCAAGTGTAAACCGAAACATTACCTTCACCTATTACCTTATTCACCTTTTACTTTACTTGCATAAAACCTGCTCTGCTCATGTGAAATACACCCAAACCCTGCCCCCATTTCCTCTACTCACAATCACTCTCCACTCAATTCTTCCTCTATATCCTCTTCTACTCATACTGCCAACCATCCCCATCTTTACAGTCAAACTGCATCTGCACAGAAACATCTGTCTGTTTACTCTTTAAATAATCGAAGCCTAACAAACAAAATCACTGAATTTCGTACTTGCTTAGTCCACACCACCCCTAACATTATTTCCCTATCTGAAACTTGGTTAAAGCCACATATCTCTAACAAAGAAATACTCCCACCTGGTTACAACATTTACCACTCAGACAGATTGCCCAAAAAAAGGGGGAGATGTAGCTATCCTTTACTCAGATGGCCTGAACCTCACACCTATCTCCATCCCTATTTCCAACTTTAACCCAGCTGAACTTATCCTAAACTGCCATCTAAACCCACACAAAAAAATTGCTATTGCTTCCATCTATATCCCCCCCTGGTAATAATATACCCACCCTAGAAAATATTCTATATTGGTTCAGCCATAGCATAGACTATGAAACCCTTATCCTAGGAGATGTTAAGATAGATTGGTTGAAACTACAAACTGACTCCCCCCAACTCAGTATCAACCTACATGGTTTCCATCAATTTATAACATACCCCACCCTCTTCCATACAAACTTATAATCCAGCTCCAGCATTGACTGGATTCTTGCTAACTCTCCCCACCTTTACCATAGCCCCATTACCTAACCCAACAGCTTAAGTGATCATCTCCCCCACCTCCATTCTACGGCACTCAACCCACTCACACAAACCTCACCTCTATAGAGACTGTCACAAGCTCTCCAACTTTAACAACTCATTTTGATTGGTCCATCCTTAGACACATCTCTCTCAGTGATGCAGTCAACAAGTTCAACAACATCTTTCTCAACACTCTGAACTCCTTTGCTTCCTCCAGAAAATTTAGAATCAAAACAAGCTATGTTCCCTGGCTCTCTAAGGATACTCAATCACTTATGCATAAAAGAGATAACACCTGGAAAGCATGGCATAAAACTAAAGAACTCCCCCTACCTAATAAATACAGAGAACTACATAACTTAGTAAAAAAACTAGTCAATAAAGACAAATATCCTACTATAACTCTGCTCAAATCCTTAACAAATCCAATCCCCATAAAGTTTGGTCTAACCTTAACAAAATCCTATCTCCTGGTTGCCCTGCTAACCCCTCACCATACCCTGACAAATCTCCCCTGGAAACTACTACTGTCCTCAATAAACACTTTATTGACGCAATCCAAAACCTCACCCCACCCATCTCCAATATAACTACTACACCAGCCCCACCCGACACTCATAAACAATACCTCTTCTCTTTTCAACCTGTATCTACTTCATACATTAAATCACTTCTGCTGAAACTTAAACCATGCTCTCCCTCTACTGACAACCTCCCTCCTACATTTCTCAGACTTGCTGTTGAATCCATATCCTAGCCCATATATATTCTTATTAATAAATCTATCCAAAAAGCTACAGTCCCTGCCATCCAGAAATCTTTCATCACAATCCTCCTCCATAAAGGAGGCAACTCAACTGACCCTTCTAACTGTTGTCCCATTGCCATTCTATCCCCCCTCTTTAAAATACTTGAGAAATGTATTGACTCACAGCTTCTAAACCATCTCCTCCAGCATAACCTTCTCACTCCCTCTCAACATGGATTCCGGCCTAATCACAGCACATCAACAGCACTCCTATCTTTCACTCACACCATACCTGAAGCTCTAGAAAACAATCAACTCATATCCTGTCTCTTCCTTGACCTTTCCAAAGCTTTTGACACTGTCTCTCACTCCATTTTGTTTACTAAACTTGCTAACCTCAGTCTATCCTCTACCTCTCTTGCTTGGTTCTCCAGCTACCTCTCTAGTACACAGGAATCAGTTAAGTGGCTCTCTTCCTGCTCTCCCTGTATCTCAGTCCCAACTGGAGTCACACAAGGCTCCATTGTGGGCCCTCTTCTGTTTAACATCTTCACAAATGAACTATATACATCTTGTACAAAATCTTCCCTCATCCAATAAGCAGATGACTCAACACTCATATCTATCTCCAGCAATATCACTGAACTCCATACCCTCTCCCAACAGTCCTTCCTAACCACTGAAAAGTGGTTATCTGATAATCTAGTGATTCTTAACCCTAAAAAGACCAAACTATTCCTTTTCCTTCCCCGATCTCTCTCCCACCATAAATCTACTTTTTCTATTACATCTTCTAACAACACAATTATTAAACCTGAACCCCACACAAAACTCCTAGGTGTCATCATTGATGATGAACTTAAATTCAACCTACATCTACTTCAATGTATAAAAAAAATACCAAAAACTTGGCATGCTATATCATAACAGAAGATTTCTAACTTCTAATGCAAGACTCATGCTGGCTCAGGATTTCCTCCTTCCCTCTCTTCTCTCTGCTGCCCCAGTCCTAACCAATATTCAG
This sequence comes from Protopterus annectens, assembly GCF_019279795.1. Taxonomy (NCBI): domain Eukaryota; kingdom Metazoa; phylum Chordata; order Ceratodontiformes; family Protopteridae; genus Protopterus; species Protopterus annectens. Next base: position 1,804,097,649 of record NC_056744.1, read on the forward strand.
TCCACAACCATGAGCAAACTTCAAAAAAATATATATATATATCACAAAATTGCTAGATTCATTAAAAACTCTCTATATAATTCTCATTACTGCCATGCCCTTAACTCTCTACAATGGCTTGAATTCCCACAACTACTGCTGCTATCACAATTTCAAATTATACACTAAATGCTATACAGACCATCTTCCTGTCCAGCTCTCTCATTACTGGTCACCACTTATTCCCCTTCAAGGCCCCTCCGAACCTCTAACCAGCAACTTTTGACTGTCAATCAACCAAAGAAAAATGTAGGCAAACTTCTTTATGAATGGTCTGTAGCCCTAGCCTGGAACAAACTTTCCTTAAACATACGTTCCGTTGTACACCCTTCACACTTTAAAAAGGAGCTCAAACTTCATCTATTAAACAACAAAACCTGCCTGCATTAATTTAACTCAGCCCCCAACCCAGCTGGAGTTTTAGCTTCCTCACCCTTTGTACTTATTAAACAATTTCTAGTTTACTGGCGACCCAGTGTAAAGAACTGAATGTTTTCTGAAATTTCATGGTGTTGCTGATCTTCTATCATTTGTAGATATGTCCCATTGTAAAATTGTAAACTATGTAATTGATTTTCTTAATTTAAAAGTTTTGTTTTTCTTTTATCTACAGTTAATTTTACTGTATGTAACCGGAGCTTTTCTCCTCGGGTCTCCACTAAAAACGGGTCTTTGGCTCAGCTGGACCAACCCTGTTAACAAATGTCAATATATATATATATATATATATATATATATATATATATATATATATGGGTCTACTACTAATTACCGACACGACGATTCCCCGACGGAAAACTCCCCGACGCCAGATGACCGACATCACACAAACCCGACAACGCAAAACACTGAACACCATTACACCGAACACCATTACACCGACACACGGAACGTAAACAACACGTGACACTACATAGCATACACATTAGCCCTGACCCAAACCCTAACCCTAAGGTCCGACACTATCGCACACTTCACCTACCTGCACCCTAACCCTAACTCACTTAACCCACCCCTAGCCCAAGCTCCGACACTAACGCACATCACCTACCTGCACCTAACCCTAACTCACTTAACCCACCCCTAGCCCAAGCTCCGACACTAACGCACACATCACCTACCTGCACCCTAACCCTAACTCACTTAACCCGTCCCTAAACTACAGTCCCTCACTAGCACACACTTACCTTAACCGAACCATACCTCCGACACGAACACACACTCACCTTTCCCACAGCCTAACCCGACATCCCACAATCTCGAGCACTTACCTGACCGCTCCTAACTCCGTCACCATCGCACACTTACCGCATCGCGATCGCACATTCCCTTGTCGGTCTTTCCGCTGTCGGCAAATCACCCTGTCGGTACACTTACCTGTCGGTCATCTGGCCGGTGAGTTTTCCGTCGGGGAATCACGCTTCGGGCATTAGTAGTAGACCCATATATATATATATATATATATATATATATATATATATATATATGGTTCCCATTCAGAAGCCTGAAACATCATAAGCCTGAAAATCAAAATCCTGAAACCAAAAGCCTGAAAATTCAGAATCATGAAAACTCAAAATCCTGAAAGCCCAAAATCCTGAAAGACCAAAATCCAGAAACTCAAAATCCTGAAAACACAAAATAGACATACTGATGTCATTGTGGCTTTGCTATTGTTAGCCCTGTGGTGTTAGGTCATGCGTTGGGGTCAGGTAAGTGTGCGGTTGGTTTTATTTTAGGGTTAGGGGCGGTTTAAGTGAGTTAGGGTTAGGGCGCAGGTTAGGCATGTATGCAATAGTGACAAATATTGGGGTTAGGGGCGGTTTAGGGCATTTCTCTGCCTCTTCAGTGTCTCCTCAACCTGTTCCCTTCTCTCAGTACAGCTCACAATGTCATCTGCAAACATCACAGTAAACGGTGACTCTTGTCTGATCTTGTCTGTCAGCCTGTCCATCAGCACTGTAAGTCAGAAAGGGCTCAGAGATGAACCATGATGTAATCCCACCTCCACCGTGAACACACCTGTCACTACCATGGCAGAAACCACCACTGTCGCACTACCCTTGTACATCTCCTGTAGCACTCTTACAGATTCCCTCACCACTCCTGATGTCCTCATATAATACCACAACTCCTCTCTAGGCACCCTGTCATATGTGTTCTCTAAGTCCACAGAGACACAACGCAAGTCCATCTGACCTTCTCTGTACTTCTCCATCAACACTGTCAGAGCAAACATCACATCTGTACTGCTATTTCCTGGCATGAAAGCATACTGCTGATCAGCATTCCTCACCTCCCTTGTTAACATGCTTCCACTACTCTGTCCCAGAGCTTCATGGTGTGAGTGATCAGTGTTATCCATCCACATACACACAGTTTCCTATCAAAACATCTACTCTTCATAACATCTAAACTCAAAACATCAAGACCATAACATCTAAACTTCAAAACATCTAAAACTCATAACATCGAATCTTAAAACATTGAAAACTAAAAAGCAACTATAAATAACATACCACAGAGTTTTTACTATGTTTATGCAGGGGGGCAAGCCCATAAACATAGCAAACAGTGTGTGGGATGTTATTTATAGTTTCTTTGTAGTTTTCAATGTTTTGAGATTCGATGTCATGAGTTTTAGATGTTTTGAAGTTTAGAGGTTATGGTCTTGATGTTTTGAGTTTAGATGTTATGAAGAGTAGATGTTTTGATAGGTAACCCATACACACACACCATATGTACAGCCAACGTGCTGTAGACAGGTTTAGGGCAAACATAACCCCCCCCCCCGGCTCACCATCATTGTAGGGGGATATGCACAGCACAGGCACCCTCTGCATTGTATCACAGTGTTCATCACAGGGGAGTATTAGCAGGAGATGTCACATATCTGTATCATGCCTCCCAACCTGTAATTGCAAGAAATCTGGAGAAAGACTGACAAAATGGGGGGGGAGGCAAATCTAGGAACATAATTTCTAAAAAGTGTTATACACTGCATATAAATGGTGTATGCACACTCGTTAGAATGGCAGGCATTTGTGAAGTACAAACATGACAGCACAATTACACATTCCCAAACCCTTGCAACCTGTCATATGACCTATAACCTGTACAATTCAGTTGTAAAAGAAACAAATCTTTTGGGAAAAAGTATGACACATAAATGTAGATGACACTACATGTATACGTGTGCACAGTCTGAAAATAATACTGTGTTGAAGCAGCTCTAGATATTAATACAGCATTATGTCTTGTTGGGTACACACCTGCCATCAATTACTGACACTGACATTAACAGCAAATAACGGTCTACTGTCCTACCAGGATTATCCTACATTTACTCTGTTGCCTGCTACAGCAAAAGCCATACTTTGCATACAGCTTACAAAGCAGCAAAGGAATCTCCTTTGTGAAAGGTATCAGGCCAGAGTAGGGTACACACACATTTCCACAGCAGTGCATATACCATGGGACACAGTGATGACAGTCATCAAATGGTGGTGGACATATTGGGCAACAGTGACATTGCATAGGACTGGACAGCCCTCCAAACGTGTGGGAAAGACAGGACCCACGCTGGCCAGGGAGGCTGACAGGAGACCTACAGCAACACTACAGGAGTTGCAGGAATCACTGGCAAGTGCCGGTTGTGTACTATATGTGAGAACAATCTCACATATTCTCCATGTGTGGCCTATGGTGTAGGCTTGGAAGATGGAAGGCATCTCATACACTGAACAACAGCCAGGTGTGGCTAATTTCTCAGGGAATATACCTGAGGTTCCACTTTTTGTCCAATATACCAACAGTTTTGTTTAGCACAATAATGACAGTGTGCATCACCAAAAGAACACCATCCCCATGGTGAAGCATGTTGATAGCAGTGTTCTACTTTGTGGTTGCTGTTCATAAGCTGGATGTGGGCCTGTGGCCAAGGTGAAGGGGATTAGGAACACTTCAACATACCATTAATATTTGCCACTCAGTCATCATGTTTCTGCTAGAAAGGTGTGGATGGAGACCACTTACACCTTTCCACACAGCACTGACCCATACCATACATCAAAATCCATGAAAAAATGCCTTCACCAATGGACAGTAAAGTTTTGGAATGGCCCAGCCACAGTTTACACATAATTACAACAGAGAATGTGTATGGTGCCCTGAAGAGGCATGTGCAGACATGATGCCATTGCAATCAGACAGAGTCGGAGGCCTTCTGCAAGGGAGAGTGTACTAAAATTGCTAAGTCCAGATGTGCCCTGCTCATACAAAACCTTCCCAAGCAGACTGACTGCTGTTAGGAAATGAAAAGGTGCTTTAGAAACGTATTATTTTAAGGGTGTGCACAGTCATACAACCAGCCTATTGTACGTGTTGCAACTTCTATGTTACCCCTAACTGATATGTTTGTTCTGCAATTGGATTGCACAGGTTACAGGTCACAGTAAAGTTGGGTGATGTTATCACATAATGTCTGTAGACTCATGTTATATATGGGACAAATGTGGCATGTTAACATGGATGTGTACACTCATAATATCCACTGTAACCTTAGAAGGGTGTACGTGTAACCGGTTATGTTGTAACATATATGTACTTCAGGTTTTGATGTGTGAGACTCTAAATATGCCACTAAATAGTGACATCAGAACTCTTATCAGCACAGTAAGGTGACAGACAAATACAGGATTTATGAAAGACAGACCAGAAATATGTGCCACACATGTAGACTTTCAGCGACACTCTGCACAATTGGGAGGTATGTTCTCTGAGTTGCCACTGTGCTATACAGGTGAACAGCAATTATGTGTACATGGGTGCAGTGTGTGCTACTAGAAGGCCCATCACCTACTAACAATACTCATATCACAGAGGTGTATAGAAGTCATAACAGGAAGTGGAAAGGGCTGCACTTCATGCTGTTGATGGTATGTCCATGATATCTAGTGGTCTGACTGTGTTGTGAATGTCAGCAGTTGGCTATTGTGAGGTCTGTGTAACTCTTATCTGCCACCTCACCTGTGTGTTTGTGTGTGTGTGTGTGTGTGTGTGTGTGTGTGTGTGTGTGTGTGTGTGTGTGTGTGTGTGTGTGTGTGTGTGTGTATGTATCAGGAAACAGTACAGTGCAAGTATTAATTTACATATGTTGTTCTTTCCCACATAGGTGCTAATGGTGGTAGCAGTCCCTCCCACTCAGTATCTGATGATTGTGTCTCTAGAAACCCTGCCAATGATGATGATGCTCATATACAGGCACAGGTGGTGTCAAGGGCTGAATCTGTGCCATCAGTTGCCATCCCAAACTCATTCACACTGTCACTGCACAGAGTCACAATGACCACACATGCCCTATCCCCAGCAGCCACAGATGATGGACAGTTGCCTGGTGGTGGCATGGAACAGGCTAGTGTGGTGACTATGGCAGGTGTGAGTGTACAGACTGCCCATAGCCAGAGTGTTGGTGAGGTCCCAGACAGGAAGATGGACAGGGGTGCTCGCAGGAGGACTGCTGCTCATCAGGCTGCTGTTGAGTGCCACAACAGTTGTCACAGATGCATGTTTCAGGCTGTGATGGATGCACAGACACATAGTGAATGCAACACCAGACAAATACTCAGGGTGTTGGATGCAAGTCTTCCTGGTTTACATGGTGACATGTGTGACCCTGTTGAGGCCACACGCCAACAAATTGAGGTCATGGATAGACAGTGGGGTGAGACCTTGGCAGTCCTCAACCATGTCACATATGTGGTAGAGCATGTAGTGGGAGATGGGGCATCAGGCATGTGGATGTAGGTCAGCAGCAACATCAGCTGAGAGTCTATGGGGCCATGCACCTTCACACTCCCATAGTGGCAGTGACACCAGCACTACTGAAGGGGGGTTGCTGTCCACATCACACCGGAGCAGGCCATGGGCATGTGGTCCTGGCCAGTCCCATCAGGGGCACGAATCCAGCAGACATCAGTCACCATCAGGAAGTAGTACTGCATCTGGCCATGGGCCTGGTGGTGCCAGTGAGACCCCTGGCAGGACCATTTCACATGTCCATGGCCAAAGATGCTGAACTAGACACCCAGCCATGTACGGTCCACAGCTGTCCAACATACCCCTGTGTAGTGTAGCCACATGGTGTGACTGTGTGCACACATACACACAGGCATATCTGTATCACAGGCAAGTCACCTCCAGACATACAGTACCTCTGGACAGGTCATGTATAGAATACCCCTCCAAACGCACACACATGGATGTCAACCATATGGCCCAGCCTAGGCCTCTGGCAAACCCACACCACACCATGTGCATATGATGATACTTGTGCCACATCCCTGTCATCCATGCCATAGATGCAGGGACAGTTTAATATGGGTTTGATGCACAGGGTGAATATAGTACACTGTAGATATGTTATCCTGTTTAAGGTGCTGTCTGCTTGCATTTATGGGTACATACAAACATGCATGTACCTTATTAGCCGAGATGCATTATTGCTGTTACTACCATTGCCTGAATGTAGTCTGACATGCTGTATTCTGTTTGTGTTCTGGTGTCTGTGTGTCTGCAGGCTGTGGCCCTGCAGACATTACCAACGTGGAGTATGGCAGAGTGGAAATACACTGATTGTTTCGTAGCCAGGGTACAGCTTTATATGTACATTTACCAAGTGTGTATTGCATGTAACAGAGTGTGATGGACATGGTTGTCAGACAGTGTGACCTGGCATACATACCTCTTGTCACAGACAGGTAGCCGTCAGACATGTCACCTCAGTATTGTGTAGTATCACAGGCCCATACATGTGGAATAGGTTTTGGACTACTGTCATTTGGTCCCTCACCAGTGTAGCCATGATACTGATCACAAAAGATCCAGATGTGAGCACCTGTTGGCCCTACCATTTCTTTCCAATACACTCAACCCTGTGCAGTTGATGAGGGCATGCAAGGTACTGTGTGTGACAGGTTTGTGGTATGTATTCCTGAGTTCACAGGGTGGAATAGGTAGAGAAAAAGGTATATCCTTTGCATAGACACTGTAAAGAGTGACACAGGGGATGTGCATACAGTAACACAAACACAGTTGCCAATGGACAGATTTGTAAACCAACATATCCACTTTAATGTAGTATAGTGCTACATACACATGACATTGTCCACATAGATTATATGCATGGGACATAACCCACTACCTCTTACAACATATGCCTTTACAGATAGTGAGATAAGCCACTAGGAATAGTGACTGCAGTTATGTATTGCTCCAGATGCCTGGACAACTGACAGGGTAACATACATTGTACCACCATGAAGTTTCCATCATGTATGATATCTGATGCTAGCATGTGTGTCAGTACACTAACTGTGACCTATTTGGCATTAATATCACAGGCATGGCCATTGTTAGGAAACACAGACCACATGGGTTGCAAACAACCACATATTCCATAGACATCTGTACAGATCACTGCAATGGCCTGTGCAATGGTGTAACATGGAGCATGTGAGGCAGATGCAAGTGACATGCTATATAAAGTAATGCCATTGGGAGGTGGTAAAAATCATGGATGGTACAAAAACAGCAACTCCAATGAAAAAAACTCCAGAGGCACACCACAACAAATGGAGCCGACCTGCTGAAAGCCTTTTTATTCACACAAAGAGCACAGAACAATGGCCAGTAAGCACTTTCATGTTTCTCTGAATGCTTCTTCAGACTTAAAAAGTACTCCTTCTATAGTACATCAATATAAAGGCAGGTTTAACCAGCTTGCACCAATCAAAATCATCCCATTATATCATTAATTAATGCAGTAATCAAAAATCAATTAAATCATCTCTGCCTAGTAATGCTTACAATACTGAAGAATGTAGTGTATCATCACATAATGCATATAGAAAGCATATGCAAATGTGTGCATGCAATAAAAACAAATATATATATATATATATATATATATATATATATATATATATATATATATATATATATATACTAACAAAATGTGCATAGAAAATATATATAACAACATAAAACCATTGACATATAAAATATGGGAATTCATATAAATGTCCTACATCTAAAAACATGTTTATTCTAGCCATTTAACATTCATAATATTAGTAAAATTTCATTACCATAAATATCTGCTATTCCATATAAAAACTACTATTCCATAAAAACTTCATATATATTTATATCTATATATATATATATATATATATATATATATATATATATAAACATGTTTTCATACATGTGTACCAAAGTAATAAATAGAGGTCTGCCCATTAAAAGTGACTAGTGAATAAGGGGTCTATCTTTAAGGAAGGGTTTCAGTGAAACCCTATCATTTAGGCCGTGTAACCTATCTGCTTGTAACCTCAGGATCCATCTAGCTTCCTGCTTCTCAGTCTGGTTCCTGACATTACCTAACCTCGCTGTTTTGTATATTAATTCCATCACCGTAAACCGAAACTTGTGTGTTGTATCTGTATGCATTACATGTCTTGCAAGAGCATTAATCTCATCTTCTCTACTGATGGCATAAATGTGTTCCCTCACACGCTCTCTCAGCGTTCTATTGGTTTTGCCAACATAGAAGCAACTGCATTTCTGACATACAGCTAGATACCCGAGATCCCTTGTCTTACAGTCTGCATATATCTTAAAAAAAAAATACACGACGTGTGTCAGGGTGAACAAATTTCTTGCTCCCAGACATGAAACTGCAATGGTTGCATGACCTACATGGAAACATCCTTACTCTGACTGATCTGGTCCTATCCCTTCCAGTCTTCTCATAGCACAATATCCTTTTCAATGACTGAGTATTCCCGTATGTAAGATTCAGTGTATTCCCTGCTGTTTCTATGACTTTACTGTCCAAAGTGAGTATGTGCCAATTATTATGAATGATCTCCTTAATCTTTCTACTATTGTTTGTGTAGGGTATCACCATCCTATTGCTATTACCAGTACCTCTGGTTCCATTAGTCTCTGTACATAATCTCTCTCCATTCTTCTTAGTGTGTGGTTTACCTGTGGTGTCCCTTCTGGTCACAATCTCATCATGAATATCATGAGTTTCATAGCTATGGTACCCTCACTCCTTAAATTCATTCTCTAAACTGTCTAACTTGAGCTGAAACACAGAATCTTCACTGGTGAGCCTGGAGGCCCTTAGGGCCTGACCTTTAACTATATTTCGGTAGATGTGTGGAGGGTGCATGGTTGTGCGATGTAACAATGCATTCTTCCTACAAGTCTTCCTAAACATCTCTGTCTTTATCCCTTCATCTTGTTTAAATACTAACACATCTAGAAATTCTATCTCTTTCTTGGACCAATTCCGTGTAAAAGAGAAAAAAGTGGTAGTGCCATTTATATACTCTATGAAACTTTTTAAACTATCCTCATCACCTCTCCAAACGAAAAAAACATCATCTACAAAGCATTTATAGTATTTGATCTGAGTTGTGTACTGTGTATTCTGCATCACATAGGTATCCTCCCAATATACCATTACCTACTACTACTCTCCTTTGCTTGCTGACTTTTCATCTCTCCATTTGGATCATGTTTCTCCAGTAAGGAGGTGTGGATGTTTTCAAAAAAAAAAAAAAAAAAAAACCTCTATAAATCAAAACTTAAGTCCAGTGGCATTTCATGGTGTATTACAATTTGTGTACCTGAGAGCATTTTGACAGCAATCCGTATTTAGACTTAATGTTTAAGACAGCTTAGTTTTTGTGTTATGTATTTAGTTAGTATCAAACTGATGGCAGCAGTGATGTGTGGTTAGAATTTCGAATCATATGATACAAGTGCTTCTTTTGTTGTGATGTCAGTACTGGGTATTGAAATGTGCCAATTACGTTTTTGTATCTATTTTGTGTTGTCACTCATGCTTACAAAGCTTTCTAAACCAAGTGTAAACTTGGAGAGCTACACATTTTACACAATATTATTGGGCAGTGCAATTCTGTGTGCCTCTGTTATATTCAGCTTAACAAAAATGTTGTTCCATTTAGATTATTTCCTTTATTTATTGTACATTTGCCACTGCATACAATAACTGCATGTGAAATTCAAGAGTGTTTCTTCTGCTGTGGTTTGATAAATGGGGTGGGGTTACCTCTCAGAAGGGCATGCTGGGGTTTCATCTTGCTAATCAGGAAATGGTATGATGGAAAGATGGCAACTAATGCTAGTGGATCACCAGGGTTGTTTGTTTTAAAACTTGGATCTGGTTGAGACTGCAACCTCTGTACATTTATTTAAGTGGACATAGAATTTCTTTGTGAATCTACCTGCTGTAGCAAAAATTGTAGTGATGCTGCTGTAAGTGAATTTTGAAACTTCATCATATTATTTAATGCAATTCATACATCTGAAATCCTCAAATTCTGAGATTTTGGTTTTACTTGGCTTAGAGATTTAGAAAGTGAATATAACTAGTTTATGATCTGGTTTAATCATGGAAAAATATAACAGGGGTATAGTGCACGAAGAAGGTATATTTCTAAGGACCAGGCCAAAAATATTATGTCCTCTAGTGGGTTTGTTAACATCTGGTCCGGGTGTTTTTGTTTATTAAATCAAATAACTTGAGCATATCTTACACTGCAGATATAGGTACTCCAGTTTATCGACGGGTAGTTAAAGTCTCTCAGAATAATGGCTTTCTTGTTTATAAGGAGTTCAGTATTAAGAGCCTTGCATAATTTTCAGGGGACATAGAAGTGTGTTCTGTAACAGGCTATAAACTGATAGCTGTCCCTATTTATTATGATTTTGAGCTTAATGAGTTCTATTTCTGGGTCTCTGGTAATCTGTCAAGAGGTGATATGGTCCTTAACAAATATGAAGAAGCCGACACAGCTGCCATCAGGTCTGACATGGTAGGTGCAAAACCCAGGTGTGAAGGGAGTGCTTTCTGGGCATTTAAACCAAGTTTCAGTACTTACACAGATATGGATATGCTCCAAATGCAGTGTAGCCTGGAACTGTAATTGAGTCTGAACAAAAGCAAGGGCTTTTAAGCTTAGTATCTCGATGCAAATGAACAAAGACAAGCCTATATCATAACTGTAAAATTCCTTGGCATAGTGAGACATCAGCAGTATTTTGAAAAATTTGGGGTAAACTTGGTTAGACTTAAAATGGCCTTTGGGCTGTTTGCCAGGTAACCACCTATGAACCGCTAAGAAACTCCTCTCATGCATTAGTTTAATTGTTTTCTTATTACAAACTGGTAGTGTTTTTCCTTTAATCAAACCCTAGGAGTGCTACAATGAAGGAAAACTGTTTTCATCTTACTCGCCCAATGTTTTATCAGTATTTGATCTGTATATTTTTTCTAAACCGCATTTTCTGTAAAAGTGCATGTTACATTCTTGTGTTTGCTGCAGCAGTCTTGTACTATGTACAGTGTTTGTTTGAGCCAAGTGACTGAGTTAGGGGAAGGAGTGATTAACTTCAGAGACATTAGGACTTACAAGATGGCTGCACATTGAGTTACAGCTTAATTCTGGCTCTCCCAGTCTAAAAACAGAGACTTAGCAGAGAATGCCAGTGGACCTAGGGTTCTGGGTACATTTCAGTAACTGGCTAGTAAGTACACTGCCTGGATGCCATGAAAAAAGAAATGTAAAGGACCTGGAGAAAAATCAGCTACAAAAGATGAGCAAAAACACAGGCTGGGAGAAGTACTGAAGCTGTTCAGCAAGAAGCAGTGCAAGTTTCAGACATGACTTCCACTAACCTAGAGGAAAGTATAAAGCAGATGCACACAGATCTGGTTAAAATAAATGAAACACTGATGAAGTATTTCAGCACAAACAATAAAAGGCTGGAAACATGGAAAAAGCTTTAAACAGATATTCAGATAAGGTGACATAACTGTAAAACTCAAAGGATGAAATGAAGAAAAGGCTGGATGAATATGAAACTGCACAAGAAGAGATGTTTTAAAAAAATTAGAAATAGAGGACAGAGCACATAGGGAACACCTGACATTTTCTGCTGTACCAAAGAAGCTTGAAGGAACAGACTGCATTAATTTATGAATGCACAAATAAGCAACTGGACTTGTATTCCACCACAAGAATTGTTAATTGAAAGGGCACATCATCCCTGGGATTCAAGGACACTCTGTGCAAGAATAAGACTATTCTTGCACGGAGTGTTCCATGTCTGTGTAGAGCAGCAGCACTCTCTACATATTCATGAGGGCACGTCGCTGTATTCTTACATGGACACTATCCATGTACGAGTGCAGGGGGCATGTTTAAGTAGTGCATAGACACTAAACACACCCCCTGCACTCAGAAAGTGCCACACTGCACTTTCAAAGAGGAAGTGGCATAATATTACTGCTTGGTTGATGACACTGAAATGTATAACAAAGCAAAATACAAAATATGAAAAAAAACCCTCAAAAAGTGTCCTGGACAGTTCAAGACATTCCCCAGAATGACCAGATCCCTGCCCCACATGCCCTCAACCTCCTGATAATCCTAAAAAAAATGTAAGCAAAGCGCAGCGGGTTTGAGCGCCATTGCACATTGCTCAGCAGAGTGTAAATAGTACTTGAGAGGTAAATAGAAATGTGAACCAGAAGACCTCGCTTCTGATGTAGCATAGTGGTTAGAGCTCTGGCTTAGTGTGCAATAGATGCATGGTCTGAATCCCAACACAGGCCAACGCATTTTATATGTGGAAGTAGTTGTGCATTAAGTTTTATTATTTGGAATGATATTGTAATTCATATGCATGATGTATGGTAGTGTAGTGCTGCCAAAATGCCATTGTGATGTCATCCACTGACTTATGCAAATGTAATATATATATATATATATATATATATATATATATATATATATTTTTTTTTTTTTACAAATACTGTTTACGGCCAGCTAAGCCTGCTGCAGCTCTGCTGAAACCAGCTAAGGAATGCTTAAACATAAAAAAATGTAAGCAATCCTTAGCGACTGTAAGCTGTGCTTAGCTGGTGTAAGCATTGCTAAGTGGATTTGCGCACTGCTAAGTGCCAGCCACTTTAAGCAATACTCAAGTAAGCCAAGTGGGTTTGCATACTGCTAAGGACTGCTTAAGTACTTGCCCCTTTAAGTACTGCTCAACGCAGCTTAGCAGGTTTGCACGGAGCTAAGCGTAGCTTAGCATTTTTGAAAATCACCAGTGACAGAAAAGTGTGGTAAAATGGCCTTATTTAAACTGAACAGGCAGGAATACAGCCATATTACTTTGAGCTTTATCAGGGTAGGAACATGTCTGACATTGGGGAGGGTGAGTGCTTTCAGGCACAGCACTGGGGCATGCAGGAGTTCAGGGTATTGTTCAGACTCTTTGTTAAAGACCATGAAGGCAGACTGCAGCAGGGCCAATACCAGGGCCTACAGTATAAGGCAGAGGCCTGAGACCATCTGGCACGTGACCTCACCAGTGCCACTGGCATCCCCTAAACTGGTGAGCAGGTGTGGCATCACTATGACCTGAAGCATAAGAGGGGTGAGCTCTTGGCCCAGTGGATCCAAGAAGCCTGAATATGGGATGTCCCAGAAGTTTGTAAGCATCCACTCTGTGTAATTGTAAATAATTATTTCAAAATTGTATACTTTACTGTACAGGTGTGCTTAATGTCTGTTCTTTTCCCCATACAGCTGCCACTGAGGGGGCTGCAAATATTGATGCCCATATGCAGCATCTGCTCTGACTGCACTGAGAGTTTGGTGAGTACAGAAATGTTCTTAATATTTGCTGTAATAAATCAGAAAGAGTAAAGCTAGTACTGTCTGTATATATAATTGTGTTCTAACTGTACTGAATAAATTCATGTCTCAGGGTAGCAGTGTTAGAACTGAGTAGTGCCAGCTGCTGTGTAATGCAGAGTTTTGTAGCAAACAAGGTACACTTGAGGAGAGGAAGACTAGAATAAGTATTAGGCTATCTGAAACAACCTGCTAAGAAAGTGCTGTTTCAGGGCCACTGTAACAGTCATAAATGAGAAGCAGTCCCCCTGTGCAGATCATGCAATAATACTGACTGTGGATTTCTGAGTCTTAGAAACTGTTGTATTGTGTTAAAACTAATAAAGCTGCCTACCACAAACTGTTGTCTTTTATTTGTCATATAGATTCATAGGTAGGTACTAGGCTATCTGCCCGAAGGCATTTATAAGCCTAGCCAGAATGTGTTGGCTTTCGCAGCCCCCTTAGATTAGTTCCCTGTACCTCTGTCCAGCAGAGCCATTGAAGTGATCCCTGGGATAAACTTTGTTTCCCATCCACTCGTCAAGGTTTCTCTTGAAGAGGGTTAGTGAGGAGCTCTGCCTAATGTAGATCGGAATCTTGTTCCAGAGCATGGGAAGTCTCTGGTACAGGAATCTATCCCTCCATCATATCCTATTAATTGTTGTGGTGACGTTTAGATCCCTGGAGCATGTGGCTCGAGGGGATATGGTTTTCTTTAGGTGGAGCATGTCCATCAATTATGGGTTGGACATGGCCTTGTATGTCAGGCAGAGATCACCTCTAAGTAGGCGGTATGCAACTGAGTACAGCTGGAGTTTCTTCAGTCGAGCTGCATAGGGCATCTGCTTGAGGCCAGTGATCCTCTTGGTGAGAAACTTATAGGTTCATAGCTAGGTACTAGGCTATTGGCCCTAGGGCCTATATAAGCCTAGCCAAAAATGTACCCTGGCTGTGGTCTTTCCAGTTGTTGCAGATGTCTTGTAAGGTACATCCCAAATGGGGCATTGTACTCTATAATGGGTCTGATGAGTGATTTGTAGAGGGGGCCCAATGACCTCTTTCGATCTGGATGCAAACCCTTTTGTGATTAGGTGGGCCACATAAAAGGGATTTTCTAACCACTTTGGCAATGTGATTATCAAAGGAGAGGTTACTATCTACTTGGGTCCCCAGATCCCTTATTACGTCTTCCGTATTTAGGGGGCTACCACCTATGTGGTAGTTTGTGGGTACTTTGTTTTTTCCAAAGGGGATGACTATGCACTTTTTGGCATTTAGCTTGAGGCCATGGTTTTGACACCAGGTATCTGTCTCAGTGAGACCCTTTTGGAGGATGTATGTGTCAGCCGGAGAGTCAATTATAGCCCCTAGTTTGCAGTCACCTGTGAACTTGGTTAGCCATAGTCCTCCTGTGCTTGCCTGTACCTCTGAGAAGTATATGCCAAACAGAAGGGGTCCTAGGACTGAGACCTGGGGAATGCCACTTGTAACTGGTTTAGAGTCAGACCTAGCTCCCACAACTCTTACCATGTGGGTTCTGTCCGTCAGCCAGTTGGCAACCCATCTCGTGACATAGGGGTTTATGTTCAGGCTGGTGAGCTTGTCTATAATACCTGAGTGGGGAATGGTGTTGAAGGCCTTTGCAAGGTCTAGGTAGGCTGTGTGGACCACCTTTCTCTCGTCTATAGCCTTGGTAACTGTCTCAAAGAAGTCCACCAGGTTTAAAAGGCATGATATGCCCTTAACAAAGCCAAACTGGGTAGGGTCCAGTGATTGGAGGTTTCCAGAGTCTCTGTTAATGAGATCCATGATGATACGCTCCATAGCTTTGCATACCCAGCTAGTCAAGCTTATAGGGTGATAGTTCCCGGGGTCCGTTGTGGCTCCACCTTTGTGGAGTGGAATAACCGTTGCTATGTGCCACTCTGTGGGCATGTAGCCTGTGGAGAGGCTGAGTTTAAACAGTGTGTTTAGGTGAGGGGTTAGTTCATCTTTGAGCTTGTGTAGGATGCAGCCTGGGACACCGTCCAGTCCCATTGATGCTGTGTTTTTGGCTTTGAAGAGGGCTGTTTTAACCTGAGTGTCTGTGATTTCAGGGGCACTACATTCTTCTGGTATAGTTATGGGCCCTTTTGGGGGTGAGAGGGGGGTGAAGTTTTCACTGAACCTGTCTGCCAGGATGTTTGCTATATCTTTCGGTTCAGTGTATTTTGTGCCATTCTGCACTAACTCCGAGCAGATGTGAGAAGTGCCACTTAGATTCTTGACATAGCTAAAGAATGCCTTGTGGTTATCTTTGGAGTCCATGGCAATTTTTCTTTTGAAGCTAGCCTTGAATGATTTTATGAGGGAATGTAGATTCTTGCTGATACTGATCAGGGATGTCTTCCCTTCTTGGGATTTTACTCTTTTCTGTACTAGTTTCCTCGTTCTATTGTATAGCTTGTTTATGGCAGGGGTCCACCAGACTGGTTTCCTTTTCTTGGAGGAGTGAGTCTTGGTTTTGTTTGGGATAGCACGATCCATGCATTCTTGTAGGTGCCCGCAGAGTGCATTAGTAAAGGATTTTGCAGCTTGGACAGTGTTATCCTTTAGCATGGGGGCTTTGAAACTTCCCACCTTGGTCTTAAGTAATGTGAAGTTTGCTTTTGAAATGTTTTTCATGGTGGTTTCTTTGACCAGGGGTGGTGGCAGAATGTGGATATCCAGAGTGATTAGTTTATGGTCAGATCTAACCAGCGAGGGATTGACCTCCAGTGTGGAACACTGGTCGCCCATGTTGGTGATGACCAGGTCCAGTATGTTGTCACCTATGGTGGGGGTGTTGGCCAGTTGATCCAGAGCATTTGAGTTTATAAATTCTAGGAAATGTTGGACAAGGGAGTTCGTACTTGAGTAGTTCTCCCAGTTAATGTTTGGGTAATTGAAATCACCCAATATCAGGGTGTTTGGTAGAACCTTTATGTTTCCCAGTGTTTGCAGGAATGCAGAGTGGGAGTCCTGGGACATGGTGGGTGATCTGTAGCAAGCTATAATTTGAATAGCAGTTTTGCCCATTGTTAGTTGCATGTGGATGATCTCTGAAGCATTGTGCTGTGCCACCAACAGGGAGGTGTGGGTATCCTTGATGAATATGGATACTCCCCTACCTTTTGTATTTCAGTCCAGGTTTTGTGGCTGAAATGTATAGTATGAGTTGTTGCCTGGTAGTGCTGGGGTGCTCTCTGGAGCCTTAAACCAGGTTTCTGTTACTGCACATATATTGATTTTCTCCATACTGAGGAGTGCCTCGAGTGCATGCATTTTGAGATTTAGACTTCTGGCATTGAGCAGCATTACCCTCAGTTTTTTGTTACTTGTGCTATTTATGGCAGTGGGTTTGTCTTTTGAGCCTTGCCAAAAAAAGGCACTATGGGGGTGGCAAGAGCCTTAGCCAGTATTTGAAAGCTGAAGGGTGACAGGTGCAAGCCGTTGCTAGCAAAGCAGCGTGGCTTGTCGAGCATGTCATCCCAAGCTGACAGACACTGGATCCCCTTTGAATGACACCAGAAGCTTATCCAATTGTTGAAATTGATATTTTTTTTCTCTATACCGTGGTATCATTCTTGGTGAGGGCAGGATGCTACTCAAAGTCAGGGTCATACCGGCCTGGGCTACATGATCAGAGAGCTCCTCCATGTCTCTTTTCATGTAGTCCTGGAAGGTACGGCTCAGGTCATTCACACCAACATGGACAATGACAGAGTCATATTTGTACTTGTTCTGGAGTGACCTGAGTGGTTCTGTTATGTATCTCTGAAAAGTATGTATGTATATATGTATGTATGAATGTATTATGTATATCTGAAAAGTACAATTGTGTAGCTGCTGCACAGCACATATGTCTATGGCAGCATGCATGCAGTAACTGAGGTGAAGTGATTTAGCACTGTTTGTCCGCATAGTTTAGAATGTGGATGTGAAATAACTGACAAAATGCAAAAGTAAATATTTTGTTTAGTAATGTGTTGTACTGTGCTCCTGCCAGCATTGCCTTCTGTTAACCTTTGCATTTCAGCTGTATGTAGTCCTGAATGTACAGGAAAGTGTGAGACAATAACAGGTACAGACTACAAAAGCAGAGTGTGTAGAATAGTATGCACTAGACAGAAATAAGTCAAGTAACAGACACCACTTACCCATTAGCTCAGTCTGATAAGGGTTAGGTCTGTAGTTCCCTTTTGCATGCTCACACCACGGTTCGAATCCAGGGACTGGTACTATCATGTCTTTCTAGTTCTACAGCTGTAAACCTGAATATTTGTAGAAACACTCATCTATTGTGAATAGATATTTTCCCCACAGGACTGAGAGGTAAAGAAATATTTGCAGAACCAGTATGATGGGTATATCCATGAAATGTGTACAAATGTTCTATTGAACAACCCCAGCCCAACAAATAGAAGCAGGGTAGCCATCTACACTATGCAGTCTGGCCAGTACAAGCTTCTCAAGTGTCATGCTGTCATGAACAGTTTCCACTGTTGGCAAAAACCCTGCACCCAGATAACATTACAGTACAAGTATGTCATAAGCACACTCACAGAACAGCATGACAGGGAACACATTGTTACTCGTACCAGTACGTATGACAGGTATGAGTCCACTATACCCATGTACTTGGAGTTGTCATACCTTGCCCCATAGCAGTCCTGCTCCACATATGTATAGGTGTGTATGTGCTATAGTAGCTCCATGGCCCAGGTAAAGGTTAAGCGAGGGCAGAACTGTACAGTATTGAGCAGTACTGTATTGAGAACTATCAGTGAATGCAGTTGTTAATGGAATTGTTTTCTCTTCTCCTACCACTCATCTGCTCCAATAATTGCAATACATTTCATACGGGTATGTTATGCTAAAAACCTAGTGTTGGTACCTGTGTTCCATTCTGGTTATTACATTTGAAAATGTGTGCATACTAACATATCATTTTGAATAACCATTGTCGTTGGCCTGTTGCCATAAATATAACTGTCATGCTGTTGCAATCCTGACTGCCATTCCATGTCTGCATGTGTTCTCTCTGCCATGCCATTGTTACAATTCCATTGTTCTGGGGCAATTGGAACATCCATGCATGCTGTTTTGACTAATGTTGAAATGTTTTGTTCATAACTAACCAATACACCTTGTTAATTCTCACTCTATAGCACGTTCGGGAAGGCCAATCCCTGCGGATCTGTTTCTCCCACCCCACCTGCCCGAGGCACCAGGTCCCAGCATGTCTGGGACCCAACCTGGAGCTCCCTCATCCACTGGTCCTGCACCACCCTTGGGTGGAACCACTGCAGAGGACGGGGCTTGTCACACCCTGCACGTGGGCATGGTGAGGATCTCGTCACCCAGTGTGAGCTCCATGGCATGGTGCGCAGTGTTCTCCAGATGGAGCTGGATGTCCGCCTGCACCAGGTGGAGGGCAGACTGGCACAGCTTGAGGGGCAGCTGGCCCCTCCAGCTCAGCCTCCTACACAGCCACCTTCAGGGCCGGGAAGGGGTAGTGGTGACTGCCATCAGGTGGGGACATCAGTCCCACTACTACCATCTAGGGGGGGGTCACGGGCATTGGATTTCCAGTCACCCTCTCCGTCCATTGTGTTTACCCCCCTCATGCATCACACACAGCCCCATTCTGCTGTCTTGTGTGTCTTGTCTGTCTGCAAAAGCAACCGCTCCTGCCAAACTTACCTCCCTACACTTACCTACACTCCTTCCCCAACATCCCACTCTCACCTTAAAAAAAAAGGGCATCGGTCCCAAAAACATTACATCCCATACACAGCTCTACATTCCCCCCAGTGATATGGTCCCATTACACACTCTACCCCACTAGTTATCATTATTGTATGTCACCCACATGCCTCCCTGTGAGGTGTGAGGCTCTAAATTCCAAATTGCCCCCATTGATATCAGCTGTTGCTGCTGAAGAAATGCAGAGCTATGGTCTTTTCCTACATCCATCCTGCACATCCCTAGCTGCCTCCCATCTTGTTTTTCCCCCTGCTTATCCCCATTTCACCACTTCTCTGTCTCCCTTTTTTTGTTTTCTTTTTTTAAAATTAGCGTGGGCTTAACCGGATGTAGGTGGACATAAGCATCGTTTAGCTTTGTGCAAACCCACTTACAACTGCTTAGAACTGCTTTAATCACTCTGTGTCATCCACAGAGTGTTCTGCCTAGAAAATAATGACTAGTCCTGCCAGGGCTTGAACCCAAGGGTGTTTACACTATAGTCAGAGCAACATACCACTAGGCCATCTGGGAATTGAAACTTAAGTTGTGTTTTTCACATATATTCTTCTGTAAACTTAGGTAACAGTAATAGAAACACTATTGTCACTGAAACATACTACTAGACAATCTGGAAATTGGGAATTCAGTGATGTTTTTCACATATATTCTGCAGTACAGTCATTCAACAGTAAGGAAACATTCTGTAGAATAAAAGTCAGGTTTTTTATATGTACAAATAGATACGGATACAAGTATGGAGATGCATATATATGGATAAATATATAAATAATATAAGTACAGATATATATATATATATATATATATATATATATATATATATATATATAAAATATATACATATATATAAACAAAGATATATGACGAAAGAAATTAAAATAAAAACGTATATAAATATGATTGTTCTTCTTGAGAGTTTTCCTCCGTGGGTGGAGACCTGCACTCTTCACCTTCGCTACACTCGGGCTCGCTTTGCTCCCCTACCCTACCCCCATTCCCACATCAATTACCTTTATACTACCCCATCCCTTCCTTTCTTGTCTGTTCACCCAATCATACACAACTTCCTGCCAGCAACCTAAGCCCTGCCCCTCACCTTCCTACCTTGCTCTACCTCACATCCAACCCTACCTAGCTCAACATATTATATAACTTCCAACACTATACATTCTTCTATACTCATATCCTAGAATGCAATTTCTTCTCTGCACTACTACAATTCTCTTCTTTCTCTGTACTCTAACATCCTCTCATTCCAATCTGTCCCACCCACATATATGTTACCCCACTTCCTGCTCCTATGACACCCCATATATAACTCACTCCTTCAGTGTCTCCCCATCTCTCTTCAATGTCTCCATAACCTGCCATCACAAACTATTCATATTTCAAAACCATAGTTATTCCTTCAAGTGTAAACCGAAACATTACCTTCACCTATTACCTTATTCACCTTTTACTTTACTTGCATAAAACCTGCTCTGCTCATGTGAAATACACCCAAACCCTGCCCCCATTTCCTCTACTCACAATCACTCTCCACTCAATTCTTCCTCTATATCCTCTTCTACTCATACTGCCAACCATCCCCATCTTTACAGTCAAACTGCATCTGCACAGAAACATCTGTCTATTTACTCTTTAAATAATCGAAGCCTAACAAACAAAATCACTGAATTTCGTACTTGCTTAGTCCACACCACCCCTAACATTATTTCCCTATCTGAAACTTGGTTAAAGCCACATATCTCTAACAAAGAAATACTCCCACCTGGTTACAACATTTACCACTCAGACAGATTGCCCAAAAAAGGGGGAGATGTAGCTATCCTTTACTCAGATGGCCTGAACCTCACACCTATCTCCATCCCTATTTCCAACTTTAACCCAGCTGAACTTATCCTAAACTGCCATCTAAACCCACACAAAAAAAAATGCTATTGCTTCCATCTATATCCCCCCTGGTAATAATATACCCACCCTAGAAAATGTTCTATATTGGTTCAGCCATAGCATAGACTATGAAACCCTTATCCTAGGAGATGTTAAGATAGATTGGTTGAAACTACAAACTGACTCCCCCCAACTCAGTATCAACCTACATGGTTTCCATCAATTTATAACATACCCCACCCTCTTCCATACAAACTTATAATCCAGCTCCAGCATTGACTGGATTCTTGCTAACTCTCCCCACCTTTACCATAGCCCCATTACCTAACCCAACAGCTTAAGTGATCATCTCCCCCACCTCCATTCTACGGCACTCAACCCACTCACACAAACCTCACCTCTATAGAGACTGTCACAAGCTCTCCAACTTTAACAACTCATTTTGATTGGTCCATCCTTAGACACATCTCTCTCAGTGATGCAGTCAACAAGTTCAACAACATCTTTCTCAACACTCTGAACTCCTTTGCTTCCTCCAGAAAATTTAGAATCAAAACAAGCTATGTTCCTGGCTCTCTAAGGATACTCAATCACTTATGCATAAAAGAGATAACACCTGGAAAGCATGGCATAAAACTAAAGAACTCCCCCTACCTAATAAATACAGAGAACTACATAACTTAGTAAAAAAACTAGTCAATAAAGACAAATATCCTACTATAACTCTGCTCAAATCCTTAACAAATCCAATCCCCATAAAGTTTGGTCTAACCTTAACAAAATCCTATCTCCTGGTTGCCCTGCTAACCCTCACCATACCCTGACAAATCTCCCCTGGAAACTACTACTGTCCTCAATAAACACTTTATTGACGCAATCCAAAACCTCACCCCACCCATCTCCAATATAACTACTACACCAGCCCCACCGACACTCATAAACAATACCTCTTCTCTTTCAACCTGTATCTACTTCATACATTAAATCACTTCTGCTGAAACTTAAACCATGCTCTCCCTCTACTGACAACCTCCCTCCTACATTTCTCAGACTTGCTGTTGAATCCATATCCTAGCCCATATATATTCTTATTAATAAATCTATCCAAAAAGCTACAGTCCCTGCCATCCAGAAATCTTTCATCACAATCCTCCTCCATAAAGGAGGCAACTCAACTGACCCTTCTAACTGTTGTCCCATTGCCATTCTATCCCCCCTCTTTAAAATACTTGAGAAATGTATTGACTCACAGCTTCTAAACCATCTCCTCCAGCATAACCTTCTCACTCCCTCTCAACATGGATTCGGCCTAATCACAGCACATCAACAGCACTCCTATCTTTCACTCACACCATACCTGAAGCTCTAGAAAACAATCAACTCATATCCTGTCTCTTCCTTGACCTTTCCAAAGCTTTTGACACTGTCTCTCACTCCATTTTGTTTACTAAACTTGCTAACCTCAGTCTATCCTCTAACTCTCTTGCTTGGTTCTCCAGCTACCTCTCTAGTACACAGGAATCAGTTAAGTGGCTCTCTTCCTGCTCTCCCTGTATCTCAGTCCCAACTGGAGTCACACAAGGCTCCATTGTGGGCCCTCTTCTGTTTAACATCTTCACAAATGAACTATATACATCTTGTACAAAATCTTCCCTCATCCAATAAGCAGATGACTCAACACTCATATCTATCTCCAGCAATATCACTGAACTCCATACCCTCTCCCAACAGTCCTTCCTAACCACTGAAAAGTGGTTATCTGATAATCTAGTGATTCTTAACCCTAAAAAGACCAAACTATTCCTTTTCCTTCCCCGATCTCTCTCCCACCATAAATCTACTTTTTCTATTACATCTTCTAACAACACAATTATTAAACCTGAACCCCACACAAAACTCCTAGGTGTCATCATTGATGATGAACTTAAATTCAACCTACATCTACTTCAATGTATAAAAAAAATACCAAAAACTTGGCATGCTATATCATAACAGAAGATTTCTAACTTCTAATGCAAGACTCATGCTGGCTCAGGATTTCCTCCTTCCCTCTCTTCTCTCTGCTGCCCCAGTCCTAACCAATATTCAGTCCACAACCATGAGCAAACTTCAAAAAAATATATATATATATATCACAAAATTGCTAGATTCATTAAAAATTCTCTATATAATTCTCATTACTGCCATGCCCTTAACTCTCTACAATGGCTTGAATTCCCACAACTACTGCTGCTATCACAATTTCAAATTATACACTAAATGCTATACAGACCATCTTCCTGTCCAGCTCTCTCATTACTGGTCACCACTTATTCCCCTTCAAGGCCCCTCCGAACCTCTAACCAGCAACTTTTGACTGTCAATCAACCAAAGAAAAATGTAGGCAAACTTCTTTATGAATGGTCTGTAGCCCTAGCCTGGAACAAACTTTCCTTAAACATATGTTCCGTTGTACACCCTTCACACTTTAAAAAGGAGCTCAAACTTCATCTACTAAATAACAAAACCTGCCTCTGCATTAATTCAACTTAATCCCCCAACCCAGCTGGAGTTTTAGCTTCCTCACCCTTTGTACTTAGCAAACAATTTCTAGTTTACTGGCGACCCAGTGTAAAGAACTGAATGTTTTCTGAAATTTCATGGTGTTGCTGATCTTCTATCATTTGTAGATATGTCCCATTGTAAAATTGTAAACTATGTAATTGATTTTCTTAATTTAAAAGTTTTGTTTTTCTTTTATCTACAGTTAATTTTACTGTATGTAACCGGAGCTTTTCTCCTCAGGTCTCCACTAAAAATGGGTCTTTGGCTCAGCTGGACCAACCCTGTTAACAAATGTCAATATATATATATATATATATATATATATACACACACACATATATATATGTATACACATACATATATATACACATACATATATATATATGTACACACACATGCACACATACACACACACATATATATATATATATATATATATATATATATATATATATATATATATATATATGTGTGTGTGTGTGTGTGTATATATATATATATATATATATATATATATATATATATATATATATATATATATATATATATATATACATATATATATATGTGCTTATAACATGTACTGGAGTCATACGTCAGAGCCATACTTCTCAAACTCAGAGCGACACATCTGCCCAAAGGCTGTCCTAATGGGGAGTCAGTGGTAGAAAACTAGGAAATCATTTTAATCATTGCACTTATAAATGTAGAATGTTGCCAGAGTGACAGGGTTTATTTTGGCATATATGTTCGGAAGGATTTCACTACAGAAAATGGAATGTATGTCACCATTTACTGTCAGACATCCTCAGATCATCACTGGGATTGACCATGGAAATGAAATAATAAATCTGTGGAACACACCAGAAATATGCCCAATAAGCCTGGACAGTCTAAAACAGTCTGCCCAGTTGAGAGGTAGCCTCAGAACCCCTTACTGCAACAAACCTGGACTACGCCTGACAAAGTGGGGGAAGAAAGCCATGAAAATAGGGATATATCTGAAATACTAGAGTAGATAAGCTGACACAGTTGCTGCAGTAACACCCTTATGTCTGTCCTAACATATAGTTACTGAAATAGCACAAGTCTAACACTAAATTACTTCACAGTAGTTAGTGACTGAAATCCACACATCATCCCACTGATATGTCAGAAATACACAACACTTATGGGGACTAGGCAACAGTACATCCTACAAATATTTGGGCATGACATTGCATTATGGAAACTACACTCATCTCCTAAGCCTGTCACCAGGCACCGTCCAAAGTACAAAAAAAATAAATAAAACCTGTCCGAAATGCCGCAACAAGTCCACAAGCAAATCCATTTAAGTTGCTTTATTATGATGCACACTTTTCATTTGGTTCTCTGACTGAACTTCTGCGGACAATAAAAACAAACAAATCCACACATATAATTTAAAACAACTCCTTGCAAGGTCAAGTGCTATTTCATTCCCTATCACAGGGTACATAGTAAATCCTTCATGAATATCAACATAACTCTGCTCATAGGAACCATTCACTACATCACATGTGAAGGAAACAATGGACGGATTGGCTTCCATTGTTCATGCAATGGACTAGATGAGACATTCATATCAGCTGACATAAATACATAAAAAATAGTAAAGTTCATAGAATAAAGTTAAAAAAGGCACAAAGCTTAAATGTCTGCATACACTTTTGGTGCTGGAAGGTGGCTAAAATAAATTACAGTTAACATAATGAAAATCAACCACAATGACATCCAGTAACCCATACTCAATTACTATGCTGAGCATTACCTAAATCCCACGGTTGATTTTGTCAAAACTCCGCCCATTAGCTCCATTCGCTACTTCTAAGGTGATTGAAGCCATGGGCGGGTTGACTGCCACTCCCTTCCATTGCTCTCGGTCCCTACTTACTGCGCCAATTCATATTAACTTAAAAAACAAATAAAACATCAAGTTAATAAAAAGCACATAAACCAATGCTACGTGCATTAATATTACAAAAAACAAACTAAGAAAACTTGTGATAAATGCAGTAAGCCTTATTTATAACTAGTAGACTAAACTGCATTATTCAGCTGTAACAAAACATCAGGTAAAGGATATATATGTTTATACACTTCTATAAAATGCCTATAAGCACACTTCAGATCTACTAAGCTACTCTTAAGCAGCCACCTAACCCAGAAGGCAATCTGTGCCTACAAGTGTAGGAAAAATCAAGTTATCAAAACATACATACCATATACACTTGTTTGGTACGAGCAGAGGAATAAACAGCTAAATAAATGTCGCTGGGGAATAAATATATATTCTACTTAACAAATCCATTTGCTATATTTATCCATTCCTAGTTTGTCCCTTCTAGTTTTATTTACTATGATAAGCTGCACTATACAGGGATCAATGGAGAAAAGGGTGCTTGATAGTAATAAATTACAGAATCCCCACGAATGTTACACCACTATACACATAATATAATACTCCCACTTAAAAAATGCGGGATAACCATAGAGGGTCATGTGTGTTTAAGACAAAGGACACTATAGGCAATTTATAATTAACAGGCATCATAAATTCATAAAAATGCTTTCCATTTTACCTTTTTTTTTGCCAGCTTTTATTTATTTTTTAGTAGTTCAGTGTGTTTTTTTCTTGTTGACCGTCCAAAGTACAGTCAGGCTGACAAAATAGTAGCCCAAATCCACTATGGGGAATTACACTTTTATTTGCAAATATACCAGGCACTACAGGGATGTAACAGCACTGCAAAACAGATGCCATTGTGAAAGTGCTACACACAGCCAGTCCCAACACAGTCACAGTGACATACTGTGAAAACAAATGAACAGTACAGTATAAGGACTTTCTGAACAGAAATATCCCAACACGTTTGCCATTCACACACTACCCCTACATATACTGGCCCAAGTCACACTGTAGTATTTTCGCTGACTGTGGTACTGGACATGTCTCAGTCTGCCCCTACAAACATATACAGCTGAGAAACCACCACAGACTGGAGCAGCATGCACAGGCAGAAAGAAGAGAAGACATACATGTACTGCCTTCCCTACACAGGCCAGATAACATTGACACAGTACACTGCTACACAATCCTGACAGTCTGTCAACAATTCATAGGCATAAATACACAGATATGTAAACTGGTCAGAGTCCTACAGAATGTCCACGCTTTGTCATCATATATCAGGCCTCTTACACATCACATGTCTGGCGGTCTGCTACATCACTGGATGGTATGATGAATGAAGGCACTAAAGGTTAGTTTGCTTTTTATTTGTTATATTTTGTATTACTTTATTGTCTTTTTCTATTTTGTATGCTGTGATTTGTTTTCTTTACACTGTTTGTCTGCTTTTAACTGCATATTAAAACTTGAAAAGAGACCACAGCTCTGTCTCTTGTGAATCAGGCAGAAATTTAGAAATTTTTCCCACCCTGTCACTGTTGTGTTCTTAAATACCACAGTATTTCTCGTTGCCTACCTCTTACGTTAATTTGACCTTATATCTCATTTCCTCTCTGCTTTCACTGGTTTGTGTGAGTAAGCACAAAATTATCATTTTGTGACATCACTCCCCTTCAACTATTTAAATTTATTGGCCATCCTACTGTATTCCATAGTACCAGAATACAAAAGTGACCACCCCTTTCAATCTATTTTGCTGTTTTAAAAATAGTGACTTTCCGCTAAAAGTTAGCTTTTTAGACAGGTAAAACTTAAGTTACATACTTACACATCTAACTCCTCTAGTGCACACTGCAGTGTTTAGGATACACCATGTTTTTTATCTTATCTTTATGCATCTATTGCAAGACCACCAGTTACTGGAGACCCCACATTCTGCCTCTCAGTAGTCATCTTGGGATTAGTGCTTCTGTTTTCTCCTGGTGAGAGAAGGAGTGCAGTTTCATTATTTCCTGGAGACTGCTGATCACCAGAAAGCTTAATAACTGCTTTATAGGTGGCAGCTTGGAATATGTGCTTATATTCTGATCCTGGTGAGAGTAGGAGCAGAGTGCATTGATTCCTGACTCTTTCTGGTTGGAGAGTGAGTGTCTATGCATAACGTACTTGATTGGTCTGTT
Organism: Protopterus annectens; assembly: GCF_019279795.1. NCBI lineage: Eukaryota > Metazoa > Chordata > Ceratodontiformes > Protopteridae > Protopterus > Protopterus annectens. Next base: position 1,804,125,809 of record NC_056744.1, read on the forward strand.
TGCTATTCGAGGCATCTACCAGACAAAGGCTACAAGCCTCCATACCCTTGCATCATCCGGGACAAGACTGTGAATCACCAATCAGGCCGTGGCCTGCTTCTCTTCTTGGGATTGGTGGTAACGTTTTGTTTCTGGTGAGAGAAGAAGCATTGTACCCCAACAGAGTGATGCTGTGGTGAGACCAGCATTAATAGTACCCAGGCAGTAACCATTCATGCGACTCCCCTCTTTTCATCATTCTTGACAAGCTAATTCTTTATTTTTCAGTAAGTACTGCTTGATTTCTTTCTAACTTCAGAACATCTGCCTAAATACGTCATCCTTAAATTTTCAGGGTCTGTGTATTAGTTTTCCCTCAAGTGTTTGGCAGTGCTCTGTACAGACTGAGACACCTTGAGTGACATTTTTCCTGTAAAAGGAATATATAAGGAAGCAGCTCCAGTACTTATCAATAATGACCATTCCTCCTGGCATGTATGAAGGTTAGTTCCCTGTGCTTTCTCCTATTATCCTGGTGAACTTGGGCATTCTGAGGCAGTGTAGCAACTGCCTCATGTACACAGACAACCCCCTCCTGTTATCTCCTAACATTCAGACTTGTGAGAGATGCACTTATATATCCAAATTGAAAGCCATGCACTCTCAAGCCAAGACTGGAATAGCTGGTCAAGAAGAGAAGGTCAATACCTGCACCACACCACATGCAAGATATAGCCCTCCAGAACACCCACCATCACAGCTGTCACATAAAATCACAAACCACACACCCACCTTTGTGGAGGCTCTCAATAGAAATCTACCCAAACAGCAGACACCTCCAAGACAGAAATGCACTCAACCACCACAACACAGCACAAACCACAAGACACATAGCTCACCTACACAATGTGCCCTTCAACGTTAGCCCCTAAGGCAAAACAGCTTGCCCAATATACTAATCATAGGTGACTCAATAGTGAGGCACACTGATGTCCCACTCATTATGTTGAATAAGGAGAAGGTAACAGTCAGTTGTCTATCAGGTGCCAGAATCCGACACATTAACACATGCACTCAGGTCACTCCACAACAAGTACACGTTTGACTCTGTCACTGTCGATGTGGGTTTGAATGACCTGAGAAACATCTCCCTGGACTACATGAAAAGAGACATGGAGGAGCTCTCAGATTATGTGGCCCAGGCAGGTATGACCCTAGGCCTGAGCAGCATCCAACCATCACCCAGAATGATACCACAGTACAAGCAGAAAATGATTGTCTTCAATAATTGGCTAAGTTTCTGGTGTCTTTCTCAGGGGATCCAGTATCTGTCTGCTTGGGATGACATGATTGACAGACTTCAATGCTTTTCCAGAGATAGCCTGCTTCTGTCACTCCTGGGTTTACAGATACTGGCAAAGGCTCTTGCCACCCCTATAGTGCCTTTTTTAGGCAATGTTCCAAAGACCAAATTACCACTGTAACAGCTATAAATAAATGCAATCTGAGGGTCATGCTGCTCAGTGCTAGAAATCTAAATCTCAAGATGCACTTGCTTGAAGCACTCCTCAAAATGGAGAACATTAACATTTGTGCTGTAATGGAGACCTGGTTTAAAACAGTAGAAAGCACCCCTGTGCTACCAGACTATAACTCATTCCACACCTTTCGACCCTAGAACATGGACCAAAGCTACAACGGTGGTGTTGTCTCCATATTTATAAAGGTAATGCACACCTCCAGAATAGTAGCCTGGCATAACACATCTGAAATGCTTCAGGTACATCTAACATTGGGTAAGACAGCAATTCAGGTCGTAGCCTGCTATATATCCACAACCATGTCCCAAGACTCTCACTCCACGTTCCTAAGCACCTTAGAAGATATTAGGGTCCAACTCAACACTGTCATACTAGGTGACTTCAACTACCCCTCCATCGACTGGGAAAACTACTCATGCACCAATACACTGGCCCAACAGTTCCTGGAATTCATCAGTTCCAATGCCCTGGACCAGCTCATTCTTACCCCCACTAGAGGAAGCAACATTCTTGACCTAGTTATTACAAACATGGGCAACTGTTGCTCTACACCAATAGTCATTTCCTTCCTGGTTAGATCCGACCACAAACTAATCACCATGGAAATCCACATTTCACCCACACCCCCTACAAAGGTAACCACCATGAAAAACCTCTCCAAGGCTGACTTTGGGCTCCTAAAAACCGAGGTGGCTAATTTCACGACACTCATGTCAATGGAAAATAGCTGCATGACTGCCGAATCATACACCAATGCACTGTACAAACACGTACATAAATACATGGAACTAGCCATACCCAACAGAACCAAGGTGCTCTCCTCCAAAAAAAGGAAACCAATGTGGTAGTCCCCTGCCATTAATAAACTCTACAAGAGAATGAAGAAACTGTTGCAGAAAAAGGTGAAGTCCCAAGACTGGAAAAACTCCCTTATTAGCCTCAACAAAAAGTTGAGATTCCTCATCAAAACCTCTTAAGCCAGCTATGAAGGCGGAATTGTGGCAGACACTAAAAACAACCACAAAGCCTTCCATAGTTATATCAAGAATCTCCATGGCAATACCCAGGTTTGCTCTGAGTTATTGCACAATGGTACTGGCTGTACTAAACCAACAGATATTGCCAACATACTGGCTGACAGATTTGGTGCCAACTTAACCCTCTCTCCCCCTCCTAAAGGACCAATCACAATACTGGAGGAATGCCAGGCACCTAGCATTACTGCAGCACAGGTTAAAGCTACATTGTCCAAGGCCAAGAATACAGCTTCTATGGGACTCGACATTATCCCTGGATGTGTTCTACATGAACTTCAAAGTGAACTGGCGTCACACCTGTGTGCCCTGTTCAATCATAGCATCACCTCAGGCTATGTCCCTACCAAATGGCGCACTGGTACAGTCATCCCTCTCCATAAAGGGGCATGACTAAGGCCCTGAGAATTATCACCCCATTAGCCTGATGAGTCTGATATGTAAGGTTATGGAGTGCATCATCATGGACCTAATTAACAAGGATATATGGAATCTCCAAACTCTAGATCCCACGCAGTTTGGTTTTGTGAAAGGTAGATCATGCCTGCTCAACCTGGTTGAATTCTTTGAGACAGTCACCAGAGGTATGGATGAGGGCAAGGCAGTTCATACAGCCTACCTCGATCTGGCCAAGGCCTTTGATACCATTCCCCACTCAGGAATTATTGATAAACTCACCAAACTAGGCATCAACCTCTATATCACTAGGTGGGTTGCAAATTGGCTCACAGATAGAACCCACAGTGTGAAAGTGGCAAACTCCAAGTCAGACTACCGACCAGTCACTAGTGGAGTCCCACAGGGATCAGTCCTGGATCCTCTCCTGTTTGGAATCTACTTCTCAGAAGTCCAGGCCAACATGGAAGGACTCTGGCCAACCAAGTTTGCAGACGACTGCAAGCTGGAAGCCATTATTAACTCCCCATGTGATGTAGACATCCTACAGAAAGGCCTCACTGAGACCAATGACTGATGTCGAAACCATTGCCTTAAGTTTAATGCCAAAAAATGCTTGTCATCCCCTTTGGGAAAAACTCAGTTCCCACTAATTACCACATCGATAGGAGCCCACTGAACACTGAAGGCATTATAAGAGATCTGAGGACACAGGTTGACAGCAACCTCTCCTTCAACCACCACATTGCCAGTGTGGTCAGAAAATCCTTCTATGTGGCACACCTCATTACCAAGAATTTTGCATCCTTCATCGAGTATAATGCCCCATTTGGCGTTTACCTCACTAGACACATGCAACAGCTGGAAAGGCCACAAAAGTACCTCACAAAGAGGATCCTAGGCCTTAAACTCCAGCTATTTTCTGTCTCATATCGTCTACTAAGAGGCGATCTCTGCTTGACTTACAAAGCCATGTCTGACTGAGCTTTGTTAGAAATGCTACATTTAAAGAAATCCCAATCCCTCCACACCGCATGCTCCAGAGACCTCAACCTCATTACCGCAATCAACAGAACATGCTGGAGGGACAGGTTCATAACCCAGAGACTGCCCATGCTCTGGAATAGACTTCCCATACATGTCAAGCAGAGCATCTCACTGGCCCTCTTCAAGAGAAATCTTGATGACTGGATGAGAAATAGAAAGTTCACCTCTCAGGGATCACTCCAGTGGCTATGCTTGATAAATGCACTGGGAACTAACATCGGGCAGCACGATGCCAGGGCACTTCTATGGGCTAGGGTTGTAAAGGCTCCAGGGCCATTACTCTAGTACACACCTATGAACCTATAAAGAATTATATACCCCACCTATCACCATCTTACTGCATGACATCTGAAAAAAGCCTGACATACTTGGGGGACAGAGGCCCACAAACAGGGGTATATGTGATATGTTGCTGTTATAAACCAAGACGGTTGCTGGTGTAACAGGGTCTGTTGAAACATATCTTGTCTGAGGGATATGAAGTCAGAAACACAAACTGATGATAGAAGTTACTGACTGCAATCCCCACAGTATGCTACTGATTTTACAAACAAAAGACATGTCTGATGAACACACTAAACATGAGAGTGCAACATCTGGCCATTCTGCAGATCACCCTTCTGTTGACAGTTATGTTAACCACATAACACTGTCAGACTTAAAATCATGCAGAAAAGCCATGTCCATGGAACCCTGTTAAACTACCATTAATACAACTGTATAACAGCAATAACTTACATTTGCCCTTATGTGTGGAACATTCTCCCCCGGTTTGTTGGACTGTCACCACAGTGTACGACGTAACACATATTTTAAATGAGCCTCTGTGATGCTGTTGTTCACACACCTACATGAAGTCTTCCTCACAGGCAAGGAAAAGGGCCAACACCCACATAATGTTCTTAGTTATAGGAGTGTGCTGCCATGCCATTGGCTATAGGAATAACACCACAGCTGTAGTGCATGCAGTTAGCAAGTGGGGGACACCAATTGGTGAACAGGCCATCAGCTGCTCTTGAGCATTACCTACAAAAGGCAAGATTGCTGCCTACGCAAAACAGATGTATACCCTACATCTGTGTGTGTGTGAGAGAGAGAGAGACAGTGACAGACACAGGCACACTGAAGAACTCACCAGTTGAACAGCAGCAACCACATTTTGGAAAAAAAAAAGGTATATCAAACATGAAATAGGACGTTCAACAAATATGTCTCAACCAGACTTGCTGTCCTGATATATTGCTGATCATAACCTATGGCCATATTAACTGGGTCTGTTTGCAGTGACATAGATCACAGCTCAGGGCCCTGAGTCACCCCAGGAAAGGTTGGCTCACATACTCCAACTACAGCAGTGTGTGTTAACAATACTGACTGTGACAGTGGTAGATCAGATACTGGGATGTTGTAGATATCCATATGTTAATTGCGAATGCAGCTTTGATATACTTGTTTCTCTCAGAAATGTGAGTGACCTATGCCTGGATTTACGTAGTGAAATACTGTTGCAGATGTTTGTGTTGAACTGCATGTGATATACTGAACTTGTACCATTCAAATCTGCAGTGTTATGCACACTGACCATATGTGCGCCTCATATTGGTAGTCATTTACTCATACAGTTGTGTTGTGTCTGTCAAATAATTGGCAAACTGTGAAGACTGACATTACATCTCCTTCCCTTTCCTTTGGCTGTTCCTGTTAGGGGGTCTCCACAGCAGTTCATCTGTCTCCATTTTCTACTGTCCTCTGCATCTTGCTGTATCACAACAACCACCTGCATGTCCTCTGTCACCACATCCATACACCTTATCGTAGGCCTTCCTTTTCACCTCTTACCTAGCAGCATCATCCTTACCATCCTATTCCCAATATAGTCAGCATCCCTCCTCATGACATGTCCAAAGCAACATAATCCCAGTACTCTCTGGCTTTCTCTCCAAACCGTCCAACCTGGGGAGATCCTCTAACATACATATCCCTAATCCTGTCCACCTTTGACACACTCACTGCAAATCTTATCATGTGTAACTCTGCCACGTATAGCTGTGACTCCTGCCTTTTTGTCAGTGCCACTGTCTGCAACCCATATAACATAGCTGGTCCCACTACTGGCTTGTACACCTTCCCTCTCACTCTTAATGGTACTCATCTGTCACAAATCACTGCTGACACTCTTCTCCACTCTCCCCATCCTGCCTATAGTGTTGTTTTCACCTCTCCTCCACACTTGTCATTACTCTGAACTGTTGATCGCAAGTGTTACAGCTCGTGCACCTTCCCAGACTCTACTCCCTACATACTTACCATTCCTCTAACCTCCCTCCCAGTCACACACATATATTCTGTCATAGTCCTACTGACCATCATTTCTCTTCTCTGTAGGGCATATCTCTGCCTCTTCAGTGTCTCCTCAACCTGTTCCCTACTCTCAGTACAGCTCACAATGTCATCTGCAAACATCACAGTAAACGGTGACTCTTGTCTGATCTTGTCTGTCAGCCTATCCATCAGCACTGTGAGTCAAAAAGGGCTCAGAGATGAACCATGATGTAATCCCACCTCCACCGTGAACACACCTGTCACTCCCATGGCAGAAACCACCACTGTCGCACTACCCTTGTACATCTCCTGTAGCACTCTTACAGATTCCCTCACAACTCCTGATGTCCTCATATAATACCACAACTCCTCTCTAGGCACCCTGTCATATGTGTTCTCTAAGTCCACAGAGACACAACGCAAGTCCATCTGACCTTCTCTGTACTTCTCCATCAACACTGTCAGAGCAAACATCACATCTGTACTGCTATTTCCTGGCATGAAAGCATACTGCTGATCAGCATTCCTCACCTCCCTTGTTAACATGCTTCCACTACTCTGTCCCAGAGCTTTATGGTGTGAGTGATCAGTGTTATCCATCCACATACACACAGTTTCCTATCAAAACATCTACTCTTCATAACATCTAAACTCAAAACATCAAGACCATAACATCTAAACTTCAAAACATCTAAAACTCATAACATCGAATCTTAAAACATTGAAAACTAAAAAGCAACTATAAATAACATACCACAGAGTTTTTACTATGTTTATGCAGGGGGGCAAGCCCATAAACATAGCAAACAGTGTGTGGGATGTTATTTATAGTTTCTTTGTAGTTTTCAATGTTTTGAGATTCGATGTTATGAGTTTTAGATGTTTTGAAGTTTAGAGGTTATGGTCTTGATGTTTTAAGTTTAGATGTTATGAAGAGTAGATGTTTTGATAGGTAACCCATACACACACACCATAGGTACAGCCAACGTGCTGTAGACAGGTTTAGGGCAAACATAACCCCCCCTGGCTCACCATCATTGTAGGGGGATATGCACAGCACAGGCACCCTCTGCATTGTATCACAGTGTTCATCACAGGGGAGTATTAGCAGGAGATGTCACATATCTGTACCATGCCTCCCAACCTGTAATTGCAAGAAATCTGGAGAAAGACTGAAAAAATGGGGGGGGAGGCAAATCTAGGAACATAATTTCTAAAAAGTGTTATACACTGCATATAAATGGTGTATGCACACTCGTTAGAATGGCAGGCATTTGTGAAGTACAAACATGACAGCACAATTACACATTCCCAAACCCTTGCAACCTGTCATATGACCTATAACCTGTACAATTCAGTTGTAAAAGAAACAAATCTGTTGGGAAAATGTATGACACATAAATGTAGATGACACTACATGTATACGTGTGCACAGTCTGAAAATAATACTGTGTTGAAGCAGCTCTAGATATTAATACAGCATTACGTCTTGTTGGGTACACACCTGCCATCAATTACTGACACTGACATTAACAGCAAATAACGGTCTACTGTCCTACCAGGATTATCCTACATTTATTCTGTTGCCTGCTACAGCAAAAGCCATACTTTGCATACAGCTTACAAAGCAGCAAAGGAATCTCCTTTGTGAAAGGTATCAGGCCAGAGTAGGGTACACACACATTTCCACAGCAGTGCATATACCATGGGACACAGTGATGACAGTCATCAAATGGTGGTGGACATATACAGTGACATTGCATAGGACTGGACAGCCCTCCAAACGTGTGGGAAAGACAGGACCCACGCTGGCCAGGGAGGCTGACAGGAGACCTACAGCAACACTACAGGAGTTGCAGGAATCACTGGCAAGTGCCGGTTGTGTACTACATGTGAGAACAATCTCACATATTCTCCACGTGTGGCCTATGGTGTAGGCTTGGAAGATGGAAGGCATCTCATACACTGAACAACAGCCAGGTGTGGCTAATTTCTCAGGGAATATACCTGAGGTTCCACTTTTTGTCCAATATACCAACAGTTTTGTTTAGCACAATAATGACAGTGTGCATCACCAAAAGAACACCATCCCCATGGTGAAGCATGTTGATAGCAGTGTTCTACTTTGTGGTTGCTGTTCATAAGCTGGATGTGGGCCTGTGGCCAGGGTGAAGGGATTAGGAACACTTCAACATACCATTAATATTTGCCACTCAGTCATCATGTTTCTGCTAGAAAGGTGTGGATGGAGACCACTTACACCTTTCCACACAGCACTGACCCATACCATACATCAAAATCCATGAAAAAATGCCTTCACCAATGGACAGTAAAGTTTTGGAATGGCCCAGCCACAGTTTACACATAATTACAACAGAGAATGTGTATGGTGCCCTGAAGAGGCATGTGCAGACATGATGCCATTGCAATCAGACAGAGTCGGAGGCCTTCTGCAAGGGAGAGTGTACTAAAATTGCTAAGTCCAGATGTGTCCTGCTCATACAAAACCTTCCCAAGCAGACTGACTGCTGTTAGGAAATGAAAAGGTGCTTTAGAAACGTATTATTTTAAGGGTGTGCACAGTCATACAACCAGCCTATTGTACGTGTTGCAACTTCTACATTACCCCTAACTGATATGTTTGTTCTGCAATTGGATTGCACAGGTTACAGGTCACAGTAAAGTTGGGTGATGTTATCACATAATGTCTGTAGACTCATGTTATATATGGGACAAATGTGGCATGTTAACATGGATGTGTACACTCATAATATCCACTGTAACCTTAGAAGGTTGTACGTGTAACCGGTTATGTTGTAACATATATGTACTTCAGGTTTTGATGTGTGAGACTCTAAATATGCCACTAAATAGTGACATCAGAACTCCTATCAGCACAGTAAGGTGACAGACAAATACAGGATTTATGAAAGACAGACCAGAAATATGTGCCACACATGTAGACTTTCAGCGACACTCTGCACAGTTGGGAGGTATGTTCTCTGAATTGCCACTGTGCTATACAGGTGAACAGCAATTATGTGTACACGGGTGCAGTGTGTGCTACTAGAAGGCCCATCACCTACTAACAATACTCATATCACAGAGGTGTATAGAAGTCATAACAGGAAGTGGAAAGGGCTGCACTACATGCTGTTGATGGCATGTCCATGATATCTAGTGGTCTGACTGTGTTGTGAATGTCAGCAGTTGGCTATTGTGAGGTCTGTGTAACTCGTATCTGCCACCTCACCTGTGTGTGTGTTTGTGTGTGTATGTGTGTGTGTGTGTGTGTGTGTGTGTGTGTGTGTGTGTGTGTGTGTGTGTGTGTGTATGTATCAGGAAACAGTACAGTGCAAGTATTAATTTACATATGTTGTTCTTTCCCACATAGGTGCTAATGGTGGTAGCAGTCCCTCCCACTCAGTATCTGATGATTGTGTCTCTAGAGACCCTGCCAATGTTGATGATGCTCATATACAGGCACAGGTGGTGTCAAGGGCTGAATCTGTGCCATCAGTTGCCATCCCAAACTCATTCACACTGTCACCGCACAGAGTCACAATGACCACACATGCCCTATCCCCAGCAGCCACAGATGATGGACAGTTGCCTGGTGGTGGCATGGAACAGGCTAGTGTGGTGACTATGGCAGGTGTGAGTGTACAGACTGCCCATAGCCAGAGTGTTGGCGAGGTCCCAGACAGGAAGATGGACAGGGGTGCTCGCAGGAGGACTGCTGCTCATCAGGCTGCTGTTGGAAGTGCCACAACAGTTGTCACAGATGCATGTTTCAGGCTGTGATGGATGCACAGGCACATAGTGAATGCAACACCAGACAAATACTCAGAGTGTTGGATGCAAGTCTTCCTGGTTTACATGGTGACATGTGTGACCCTGTTGAGGCCACACGCCAACAAATTGAGGTCATGGATAGACAGTGGGGTGAGACCTTGGCAGTCCTCAACCATGTCACATATGTGGTAGAGCATGTAGTGGGAGATGGGGCATCAGGCATGTGGATGTAGGTCAGCAGCAACATCAGCTGAGAGTCTATGGTGGCCATGCACCTTCACACTCCCATAGTGGCAGTGACACCAGCACTACTGAAGGGGGGTTGCTGTCCACATCACACCGGAGCAGGCCATGGGCATGTGTTCCTGGCCAGTCCCATCAGGGGCACGAATCCAGCAGGCATCAGTCACCATCAGGAAGTAGTACTGCATCTGGCCATGGGCCTGGTGGTGCCAGTGAGACCCCTGGCAGGACCAGTTCACATGTCCATGGCCACAGATGCTGAACTAGACACCCAGCCATGTACGGTCCACAGCTGTCCAACATACCCCTGTGTAGGGTAGCCACATGGTGTGACTGTGTGCACACATACACACAGGCATATCTGTATCACAGGCAAGTCACCTCCAGACATACAGTACCTCTGGACAGGTCATGTATAGAATACCCCTCCAAACGCACACACATGGATGTCAACCATATGGCCCAGCCTAGGCCTCTGGCAAACCCACACCACACCATGTGCATATGATGATACTTGTGCCACATCCCTGTCATCCATGCCATAGATGCAGGGACAGTTTAATATGGGTTTGATGCACAGGGTGAATATAGTACACTGTAGATATGTTATCCTGTTTAAGGTGCTGTCTGCTTGCATTTATGGGTACATACAAACATGCATGTACCTTATTAGCCGAGATGCATTATTGCTGTTACTACCATTGCCTGAATGTAGTCTGACATGCTGTATTCTGTTTGTGTTCCGGGTGTCTGTGTGTCTGCAGGCTGTGGCCCTGCAGACATTACCAACGTGGAGTATGGCAGAGTGGAAATACACTGATTGTTTCGTAGCCAGGGTACAGCTTTATATGTACATTTACCAAGTGTGTATTGCATGTAACAGAGTGTGATGGACATGGTTGTCAGACAGTGTGACCTGGCATACATACCTCTTGTCACAGACAGGTAGCCGTCAGACATGTCACCTCAGTATTGTGTAGTATCACAGGCCCATACATGTGGAATAGGTTTTGGACTACTGTCATTTGGTCCCTCACCAGTGTAGCCATGATACTGATCACAAAAGATCCAGATGTGAGCACCTGTTGGCCCTACCATTTCTTTCCGATACACTCAACCCTGTGCAGTTGATGAGGGCATGCAAGGTACTGTGTGTGACAGGTTTGTGGTATGTATTCCTGAGTTCACAGGGTGGAATAGGTAGAGAAAATGGTATATCCTTTGCATAGACACTGTAAAGAGTGACACAGGGGATGTGCATACAGTAACACAAACACAGTTGCCAATGGACAGATTTGTAAACCAACATATCCACTTTAATGTAGTATAGTGCTACATACACATGACATTGTCCACATAGATTATATGCATGGGACATAACCCACTACCTCTTACAACATATGCCTTTACAGATAGTGAGATAAGCCACTAGGAATAGTGACTGCAGTTATGTATTGCTCCAGATGCCTGGACAACTGACAGGGTAACATACATTGTACCACCATGAAGTTTCCATCATGTATGATATCTGATGCTAGCATGTGTGTCAGTACACTAACTGTGACCTATTTGGCATTAATATCACAGGCATGGCCATTGTTAGGAAACACAGACCACATGGGTTGCAAACAACCACATATTCCATAGACATCTGTACAGATCACTGCAATGGCCTGTGCAATGGTGTAACATGGAGCATGTGAGGCAGATGCAAGTGACATGCTATATAAAGTAATGCCATTGGGAGGTGGTAAAAATCATGGATGGTACACACATCAAAATGGTATAACCCACATAGGATATGATTCTCAAGCAAAACACACACACACAGTTGCCAGTATTGAGAATAGAACCCCTACCTGTCTAGTTATTTCGACTGTAGTGTTATGCAGTTATGAGATGCACCACAGAGCTTATATGAATTAATTTTGTCATAAGGTACTTCTAAGGTGAATGAAATCATTAGGCCTTGTAAAGTAGGACAAGGGAACTTTAATGGGTGGGAAATGTCTCAAAATACTTTAAGGGCTTTGTAAAGTAGGACAAGGGAACTTTAATTCATGGGAAAGGTCTCAAAATACTTTAAGGTAGTAACATTCACACTTACACAAACACACACAGTTGCCAGTACTGGGATTGAAGCCCTACCTATTTAATTACTTGTACTACAGTATTACACAGTTATTACATGCACCATGGAGCTTGCTGGGGTACTGACACTTTGAGGTGACTTCTAAGGTGAGTGTCAGACAGCCTTCTAAAGTGGGGAAACTGGTACCATAGTGCTCTCCGCAGGCCTCAAAATGTTATAATCAATACACCTATGCAGTAGGTATGCTTCTGTCTCTCTCTCACTCACACACACATAGTCAGGGCTGGGATTAGAACTCCTACCTATCTAGTTACTTGTACTACACTATTATGTAGTTTTTACATGCGCCATGGAGCTTGCTGGGCTACTGAGAGTCTCAGGTGACTTCTAAAGTCACTGTCATCAGACAGCCTTCTAAAGTGTGGAAATGGGTACCATAGTGCCCTCCACAGGCCTCAAAATGTTAATGCTTCTGTTTCTCTATCACACTCACACACACACACACACACACACACACACACACACACACACACACACAGTCAGTGCTGTGATTAGAACACCTACCTATCTAGTTGTACTATAGTATTACGCAGGTACTACATGCGCCATGGAGTTTTCTGGGCTACTGAAAGTTTGGGGTGACTTCTAAAGTGAGTGGCATCAGACAGCTTTCTAATGTGGGGAAATGGGTACCATAGTGCTCTCCACAGGCCTCAACATGTTATAATCAATAAACCTATGCAAGAGATATGCTTCTGTCTTTCTCTCTCACACATATACACACCCACACATACACACACACACACACACACACACACACACACACACACACACACACACACACACACACACACACACACACACAGTAGTTAGCGCTGGGATTAGAACTACTATCTAGTTATTTCTACTACAGTATTATGCAGTTACTACATGCACCCCACAGCTTACTGGGTTACTGAGGGACTGAATTGACTTCTAAGGTGAGTGTCATCAGAAGGCACTATAAAGTTTGGCAATGGCCAATGTTCTGTTGGCCAGGGTTTCAAGATACTGTTACCTGCAAACACACACAGCAGTAGGTGATGTCAGATTGCTTAAGCAATGGGGCTCATCTTCATAGTGGGACATGGCAGTAGTAACACAAGGTGTGCAATTGTCTACAGCAGGCCGACTATGCCTTTCATTGTGTCTGTATCTGTCTGACTCTCTGTGTGTATCCACCTCTCTCTCTCTCACTGTTTCTCTCTCTCTCCCTTTACCTGTCTCTGCCACTGTATGATTGATATATTTGTATGTGTTGCCATTACATATGCATGTGTATCACACTCACCAGTTGCAGACCTATGTAATATGGGCCACCTACAGGTAGCTGACAGTATGGATGTTGGATGTGTGATAGGGGTTGGGAGAGACAGTTCAGGAGTACAGAGCTGTCTGTGTGTACTGACATATAGGCACAATACAGTTATAGAAGCTGATCTAGGTTTACACATGGGCTGTGATTCTCTAAGTGTAGGAGCATGGCCAATATGACCCTCCATACTGACTGTGCACATGGGCCGTGATTCCTTAAGTGTAGGAGCATGGCCAATATGATCCTCCATACTGACTGTACACACAGGCTGTGATTCTTGGAGTGTAGAAGCATGTCCAGTATGACCTCCCATAGTGAGTGTACACATGGGCTGTGATTATCTGAGTGTAGGAGCATGCCCAATATGAACCTCCATAGTGAATGTACACATGGGCTGTGATTCTAGGAGCATGCCCATTATAAACCTCCATAGTCACTGTACACATGGGCTGTGATTCCCTAAGTGTAGGAGCATGCCTAGTATGATCCTCCATAGTGAGTGTTGGACTCCATTCCAGATAGTTGTAATCCAGTCTGGGGTATTGTGTGCTACAACCATGCCTCCCAAAAGTAAACAGAACTGCCCTAGAGGTACTGGCTTTATTTTAGCAGATGTGTTTTCTAATATATGTGAGGTCTGACTCTGCAATGTATTATGTCATTCCCTACTGACAGATATGCTGAGATCATCACAGTGCTTCACCAGAGGAATACAAGATGTATGATGCACAGAACAATATTATGAGCCCAACTATACACATTCTTGCCCAAAAAGGCCAGTTTACAGGTGTGGTTATGGCCACTTGACTGCTGAAGCTTTGTAAACAGTCCAGCAACTTGGTACTGTACTGGCTAGGGATCCCCTGCTTGTGTGGTATTCTTCCTACATGGCAGGTCATATCCTGGTGTTGGCATACCTCCAAACATTATATTTTCTTGTCAGGTGGTCCAGGGGCTTGTCCAGCAACTTCATCCAGTCTACATAGACTTGTGTTATTATGGAAAGTTATTTGCATATACTTGAAGACTGACATTACAACCTAAGGACAGACATTACTGTATCAAAGTTTCTCACCTGCAGAGAAGTCCTGGGAATGCAAAACACCTTACCAGCTTCCTCAGTATGTAGAGCAGGATTCAGTACACATCTATCATCTTGCAGTTGTCCCACTTTCACTTATGACCTTGTCCAGATGTGTTGCTGTCACAGGTTTAGGGGTATGTGTGTGGGTACTGAGTATAGTCTTTTGTGCAGAAATATCCATCATATGTGTTGTATAAGCCACATAGCATGGTAACCTACAGTATCAGTGGCACAGCAGTGCAGAGTAATCTGGTGAACCCCTGACACACACACACTTGTGGAAGGGTTGATAGGTTGTTATGACATTAGTAGGGTATGGGCCCTGAGGCCCTTATCACCCACACAGATGAGAGTGTAAGCCATGTTACGACATGTCAGCACACAGAGGCTCTATCCAGCAGGGACACAGAGGGATCAAAGAACTTTAGTGTGTATTCCCCATGCACGTCTACGGGGAGCACATAAGTAGCGGTATTCATGCGATTGTCTTGTCACGGCACAGGTTATTATGGTGATTGTGACAGCCCTTGCAATGTGTGCTGTACTGTTCTTTCCCTGCAGACACATATATATATATATATATATATATATATATATATATATATATATATATATATATATATATAATGTTTTACTGCTTTTGTATGGGGGGCACCTTTGAACTGTGCACATTTGTAGTGACTGTGGTGATATTTGCTTTACATTTTCTTGCCATTTTGCATAATATCATGCCCTGTCTTGTAGACTACAGGGATATCACTACAGAGAATGAGGTCAGACTTTGATGGCATACGTTTGAGTTTCAGACTTCTTGCCCTTCAGAGCCTTACTGCGACTGCAAAACCTGCTGTGCTGTCACTGTATAAGTCTGTATGGGTGCGTGTCATCATTGTTGCCATTTGTGGCCCTGTGCCAGACATTTTTTATGGTTTTCTACAGCTGACTTACTGGGTGAGTCTGTAAGGGTTGAGTATGGGACCCCCACAGGGCCAACTATGCTTGTGACCTATGACCCTGCAGTTATATGCCCCCCACATATACTGCAGTGGTATTTGTTGCCTTGGGTACTACTGCACAGTGTGGGGATGGCAGTCTTGGCCAAACAGTTTCTGGTGTCCTATTTAGTTGTCACTTGTATGCTGCTACCCCAGTAGTCCACCCCTGTCCCCTGCATGCTGCAATACCATACGTATGGTACCAAAACATAGTAATCCATTCAGTTATTGTTAAGAAAACACACCTTGCACTTGAGGTGAGGATGGTGCTTGAGGGTTGCATATGTTGGATGCACACAGTACACAGCCTATACAAGGTGGGTAGCAGGTTGTGTGGTGTGTGTGGCATCTATTTTACTGTGTGTGCTAGTCGGAGAGAGGTGTCAGTCCCTGGGCCCTTATAGTGTCAATGTGTGTGCTATGTGTTGCCTGTTTGCCAAGGGCTAGGCATACTGGACACGCCTCTGTCTGCCTATGAGTGCAAACTTAGGGGGTTCCTCCTCCGAGTCTCTCTGTGCCTTGCCTGTGGGGACCTTGACAATGGTGGGGGGCTGTGTGGCCTTTCTCTATGCTGATGCTGCCACAGCTGTTTCCGCAGAATCATACTGTGAAGCATGGCACTTACAATGAACATGTGGGCACATGTGGCTGGGGAATACTGCAGGGCTCCACCAGATATGTCAAGGCAGGAGAACTGTGGCTTGTGCATCCCAAACACATGCTCTATAATGACCCTGGTTTGTGTGTGTGCCTCATTATGGCATTCTTCAGTGTGTGTGCGTGCACTTCTGAAGGGTGTCATCATCCACAGTTCCAATGCATAGCCAGCATCCCCCATGAGATGGCCATATGGGATGTCCCCCTGGCAAATGCTTGGTACAGCTGTGAGGCATGCCAGATGTGGGAGTCATGATAATTACCAGGGCTGCCAGCACACATATTCATGATTATGCCCTGGGCATCACACACGGCCTGGCAGTTGCAGTGATAGCCCTTGCGGTTTAAGTAGACCCTACCCTGTTCACTAGGTAGTGCTTTGATATGGATGTGCATGCAGTCTATGGCACGTAGTACCTCTGGGTAGTCTGCTACATGGTGGAAGAGATGCATATCACTGGCCTCTCCTCAGGGGTGCGAGGGAAATAAATGTGCTCACCGGCATGTAGTAGCATTGCATCCAGGAACTGGTGAAGTATCCTGGATGCAGAAGCCTGTGAGACCCCCATGATGTCCCCAGTAGGTCTTTGGAAAGTATCTGTAGCTAGTATTCTTAAGGCTACACATACTTTGGTGTCAACTGGGATGGGTTCCCCACTGTTGGTTCTTGATCTCAGGGGAGGCAGGCACAGCTCGATGATTTGGTGTAGTAGCCCCCTGTCCACCCTGTATCACTCTACTATTTCCAGTTCATGTAGCCTCTGGTAGGTTACTCTGGGTCTGAACACTCTCCCTCCTCCTCCATGGCCTGTGGTGGTTGTCAGCATTATCCTCCTCACCGCCCTTAGCTTCTAGCACATACTGGCATATCAGAGCAATTGCAGCCCCTAACATTTTTGTGAGTTGAAATTCCCAGCAGTGTTCACCTACGGTGCAAAATTTGTGAGAAAAACCTGGCTGTAGGCTATTTGCAATAGTTTGTAGTGGTATCCTGTGACTGCTGCCTGTGATATATTCCACTTGCCAGCTATATAACTGAGGGGTTGTTTCCTTTTTTTCCTGCTATTTCCTTTTTTTTCCTGTTTCCTCCCAGTTTAAGCCCCACAGTGCTTCGCACAAACTCGTGTAGCTGGTGTAAACAATGCTAAGGAAGATTTGACCCTCCCCTAGCCATGAACACAGTTCAAGTTCCTTGATTTCAGCTTCCTGTCGCTCAGCAGCCTGTGACACCCCCCCTGCTGAGCTATGCTTAGCTCCACCCCTCCTGTTTGCATGGCGCTCCAATGTGCTTACAGGAAACATGACATACCCCCTTTCATGACTGATGCTCCTTGTTCTTACATGATTGTGCTATAGCACCTACATGGTTAGGTGCAGTGTGGCACTTAGTACAAATCTGTGATACAGGTACATTACCCTCATTTGCATACCCGACTGCCTTAGCCCACTGTTACTGCACTACAGCACAGCCTTTCCCCTTAGCAACTAGTGTTCCCTCCTGTTGTTTACATTCTGCATGCCATAGACTATAATGGAAAAATGCAGGTTTTCTTTAAAATCTACTTTTTAATTTTTCTTTGTAAAGATCCCATTTGCGCTGCACTTAAATGGCCAAAATTGGCTATAAATAACTTATTTTTATTAAAATGCATCCATTTTCCATGCCAATGGCTATATGTTTAGTCATTGACATGCATACTGTATTGCACAAATGCTGTTTTAAGAGCTGTCATGGCTTCGTTTTATTTGCAGAAATGTATTTGGCTAGTAGCCGAATATGTTTTGGCAACTAACACTGTTCTTGCACAGAGACCTGCCTGCTTGGAGAATCACTATTTTACCTCATTTGCATGGTTTTTACCTGCAAATGATGTAATTAGCATTCTGCATGGATCTCCTTGCAAGAACAGTGTAGGCAGGCTCATGCACATCAGGAACTGATCTTCCTGGATCGCTTGGAAGCCATATTCCATGCAGGAGTGGCTACACTGTTCCTGCATGAAGTAAAAGGCTTCCTGAATCCTGGGGCATGTGTATGCTCCAAATCTGGTTACTAGAAAACAACCTAGACCTTTAATAGTAAAGATACCATCTTAATTAGCAGAAGGAGTTGATTCTGACAAAACTGTGGCAGAATGACAACGTGCTAAATGTGGGAGACAGCAGAGTGTTTGTGGAGAATGACTACTCATTGTACACCAGCCTTGAGAAGAGTAAATATATTCAGTTATTTAGGGAATGTCAAGAAGAAGGCATAAGATGAAAACTGCTGTACCCAACCATCTTCAAAATATTTTACCTTGGAGGGACAAAATCATTTTCTAATGAAGTACATGCTAAAAAGAAAATAGAAACATTTATTCAGCTAAGGCTGAGCTGTGAAACAGAAGGAGGTTCTTCTTTGTGTCCTTCTGGTGATAAGGACTATAAAGAGACTAAGTCTGTGAAATCTTTTCATAGGTCCATAGGTGTTTACTAGGCTAAAGACCACAAGGGCTTTTTTAAGCCTAGCCGTGCATCCCAAATCTCTGATGATAAGTGTAAGCAGGGGCCTGGGAGATGAACCATTTGCAGGTTGTCTGTGTCCATTAGAGACATAGGTGCCAAACCAGGGATGAATTTCCTGTTCCCCATCCAGTTGTCCAAGTTGCACTTGAACTGGGTTAGGGAGGAACTCTGCTTCACATGGATGAGACGCCTGTTCCATATATAGGGTATTCTCTGAGATACATACCCGTCTCTCCAGCAGGTCCTATTTATATCACAGGCAAGGTTTAAGTCTTTAGAATGGGTAATTCTGGTGCTGTTTGTTTTGTGAATATGCAGGATGTCCATCAGAGTGGGGTCTGACAATGCCGTTTATGCCAGGCGTAGATCTCCCCTCAAAAGCCTGTAGAAGACAGAATACAGGGATAGGGTCCTGAGGCAGTCTGCATAGGACATTTTATTTACACCCTGTATTTTAGTGAGGAACCTCTGTGGACATTCCAGTTGTTGGATACGCTTGGTTAGGTACGCACCAAAGGGGGCATTATACTCAATGATAGGTCTGATGAATGCCGAACATAGTGAAACAATGACTTCCTTGGACTTAGATGCCATGCCTTTGTTTATAAGTTGTGTAGAGTGATTTTCTCACTGCTGTAGACATGTCATAGTCAAAGGCTAGATTACTATCTATGTGTGTTCCCAAGTCCCTGACTACTGGGTTAGCTCTAAGGGGTTTGTTGTCAATTTGATGGTTCCCAGGGATAGATAACTTTCCAAAGTCATCCATACCACTGTTTCAATGGAAAATGCCTGACAGAAGGAAGAAAACATAAGAGTCGACTAGAAAAATCGAGACTACATTGGAAATGAAACAAAGACAGGATTTGGGAGATGGAGATGAATAGGAATAAAGCTAGTAAATTGGAAATTGACAAATGTGTGATGATAAAACAATAATTATATTTGTGAAACATGACAGAACAAGAAAATCTGAAAATATTGGACTTCCTTGGACTTTGTTAAACTTGTAGGGGACTTTAAAGCATAAGCTCTGCTTCATGTTATTAATGTTCAGAAAAGAAAATCAGTAACTTGGAATCTGGCAAATGTGGGATTACAAAGCAATAATTATACTTGTGAAACATGGCAGAACAAGCGGATTTGAAAATATTGGATTTTCATGGACTTTGTTAAACTTGTAGAGGAGTCTAAAGCATATGCCCTACTTCATGTCAATCTTTGGAAAAATATTTTGGGGCGGAGAAAGAAAATTAACTAAGTAAAGCAATTATTTTTCTTAATGGTAATATTTAAATGTTGCATAACTTTCTTAGCAAGCTAAGATCCAAACATCAAAATGATCAGGACAGCCAAATAATTCCGAGTGTGACTTTTACTGTAAAACCATTTAAAATATTAATGCTTTCATCTAACTTATTGTAGTCTTCAGAAAAAAAATAAAAAGACCTAAACAGGCCTTAACACAATGAAAATACTCTAAATCAACCCCTTTTATGTCAAAAAGGAAGTGTGTAAACAGGAAGTATGCAACAATATATCAAAAAAGTCCGTCAAAATTCTTAGTGATCTGTGCAATTTAAAAATAACGTGCTGTTTAAAAATAATAGTAAAACTTTGTAACACTGAGAACCTGTCAACAAGCCAAACAAGAAAATATTAAAAGATCCACTTTGAAAGTAAAAAATAGCTTTTGACCACTAAATACTCTGAATACAAATGGTGAAGATACAGTAACTTATAAATATGCAGTCAAAGCTCAAAGTTCAGAAGCCTTATATTCTAGTTCACTAATAGATACTGCTTCATTTAAACCTGGCACACTCGTGGCATCCAAATGTAACTGCCAACTTAATTCTTTGTGCAATAAATTCTGCCAGTCCCCTTTGTTGTTTTCATCTATAATGTTTTCATGAATAGAAAATCTAAACAGAAAAATGTTCACAGCTTACTGTATGCCTTGCTAGGGCACTTTTGTTGTCTCCTTTTTTAATACAAATGGTGATAAATATGTTTAAGTGAATTATTGGTCTTGCCTGTATAAAAGGCTGTGTATGACTAACACCTGTCAAGGTAAATAACTTTTAGATGTATAGCAAAAATATCTGGCCCTAGTAAGCCATATTTTAACAGTGTCCCACAGTATCCTGCTGTAGTTATTTTCTGTATACATGCATTGTTTGCACTGGTAACATTTCAATGTCTCAAAACTTCCAGCACATGATTTTTTTATCTGATCTCTCTAGAATTGTCTTGAAATTTGGATGATTCTTAAAGGTGCAAGAAGACATACCATTGAAGTGACCTTTGAAGTCACTTTCATTCTATACTAGTGGCCAGCTTTTTAATATAATATTCCTGATGTCTGCTGCATCCAAGGAATAATGAATGATGAAATTCTGATTACTCATATTCCTTTGTTCACCTCTGTTGGTCCTATCAGTGCATAAACCACGGTGTATAATTGGGGCGCACTTCTTACTTCTCTCTTCCTAGATTTCTCCTTTGGTCTCCTCAACCAACTCCACAGGGTATCCACGATCCAAAAACATGTTTTTTAATAACTCAACCTGTCTGGAGCACTCATCATTGTTTGATGTTATCCTAAAAATTCATACATATTCACTTTTTAGAACACCTTTCTTTTGGTGAAAAGGATGGCAACTCCTGAAATGCAGAAAGGAATTACAGTGTGTAGGTTTATTATATACAGATGTATCTAATGTGCCATCACTACTCTTCACAATTTCAACATCCAAAAAGTGTATCTTGTGCCCCAGGATGAAAATCTAAGAAAATCTGTTGACTTCTCCAGTTCTGTTGTGAACACCTCCAGCTGGTGTAAAGTACCTGACCAAATAAAAAAGATGGCATCCAAAAAGCAGCAAAAGCTCTTACAATGCTGAGAATAGTCCAATTTAAATACATCTTTTTCCCATTTTAATAAAACCACATTAGGGAAGGTTGGGGCACAGGCCACACCCATTGCTACCCCGGAGAGCTGTTTAAAATATTCTCCATCAAAAAAAACGGAAATTGTTGGTCAGCACTGTTTCCATAAAATCAGAAATGAGTCTAAGCGTGTTGTCAGTAACTAAATGGGAACCCAAAATAATGTCACTGAATCATGATAAAACAGTATTCTGCAGTATCACTGAATAAATGTTTGATATCCAGTGTGACCAATACGTTATTTTCTCTACTATGTGAATTTCTTAATTTATCAACAAAATCCCATGAGTCTCTCAAGACATGTGAAAAGTCTTTAAAGAGACATTTCAATTTGGCAGCCACCAATTTTGCTAAAGGCTCGGTGACTGACAGTCAGTCGTAATGGGGAGGTCCAATACATTTGAATGTATTTTTGGGATACCAAATAATTTGGGAATAATCAGAAAGGATACCTTAAGAAAGTTGTATAAGTCCACAAAGATGTCCTCAAACAATAATTGTTCTTCCAACCACATGTCAATTGAACCGTATGCAGTATCATTTAGAGAAACAGATTGGTATACATTACTATCCATCAATAAACTATTTATTTTGCTGATGTAGTCAATTAAATCCATAATATGCAGACATCTCCTTTATCTGGTTTCCTATACCAAATACTGTTGTTAGTGAGATTTTTAAGTAGCTGTTTTTTTTTCAATAGGTTGTAAAACATGCATTGTCTTTGTGTTGCCAAAAAGTTTCTAATCTCAATCTCACACATTTTTTCAAAGCATTTCTGTGAATTTGTGCATAGCTGATAGATCTAAATTCTCCTGGCTGTTTGCAGAGTTACAATCTATTCCCATCTGATATTCCAAACTGATAAGTACACTTTTTGCAACTCAGTTTGCACTGTGCTGTATTTATATATTTGCTTTATTATTTAAATATTTGCTGTATTGTTTCTGCCCTTTGCTATCTGCACTGTGTTTGTTTCTCAAGGTAGTTCAGAAGCTAGTTTCAGATGGGGGGTTGTTGAGCCAGTCCGTCTTAGCTGTTAGTCATTGCCTGAGGTGTATTTTCTGTGTTGTACTTCCAGTACAAACTGCATTTCTGTGAATTTGTGTAGAGCTGATATATCTAAATTCTCTTGGCTGTGTGCAGACTTGGAATCTATTCCCATCTGATATTCCAAACTAAGTACACTTTTTGCAACTGAGTTTGCACTGTGCTGTATTTATATATTTGCTGTATTGTTTCTGTCCTTTGTTGTCTGCACTGTGTTTGTTCCCGCCCTCCTTCCCAATTGTTGTTGTCTTAAACTTGGTGGCTTTGGATTTGCCCGCCCCTGCTGTAAATCTGATTTTGGTCACTGCTCCAAGTGCAGTCTCAGCTGACCACTCAACATAGTGCAGTGAGATTATTTGGGCAGGACTACCCCATTGCTTCTTTGACTTTTGAACACTCCTCCCTGTCCTATCTCACCAGCTCAGTGTACCAAATAGAGAGAGAGAGCATTTTGGGCAGGCCTACCCCCTTAGTTCCCTAATCTTGAACTATCTTCTGTTTCCTCCCTCTCCACTTAAAAAAATTACACTTTATTCAGCTGCTTTTACTGTAATTGTGTTCTTCATACTTGCCATATCTCTGCTGTGTGCTGTTAAGTGTTCAAGTGATTTTATTCTGCTGCATGTATTACTGCTTGTTAGTAGCCTAATTAAATTTATCTGTTATTCAAAGCATTTTAAGTTTTGGTCTTAGCACTTGTGTTTCAGGCCAGTTACTTTACATTTAAGAAGATTATTGTGGTTTACACTCTTGTGGACAAACCCTTAACAAAACCCTCTCTCCATAAGTCTACCCAAGCATTAGGAACACTATGTCTGGACAATTCCCATCAGTTTCTCCTGCCAGCCTGGTCAAAATGGACATACTGAGACAGTGTAGCAACTGCCTCATGTTTACTGACAACCCTCTTCTCCTAGTACATAATTCTTCCACCTGCGTGAAATGCATGAACATCAGTAACCTGGAGTCCAAGCTCTCTCGCACCACAGTCAGTAATCCTGACAAAGAGGAGATTGCCAGCACAAACACAACACCACTCACATCACATAACCTATGCAAAGGTCCTCAATAAAAACTTACCTAAACAGCAGAGACCTCCAAACCACACTCACAAACATTCCACACACAACACCAAACACATCACACACAGCAGACAACACACTAGTATATCACAAACACAGCCCATAAGGCAAAACAGTAAACCATCACAGCCCACAAAACATAATAAATGAAGCACTCTAGTCATTGGTGACTCAACTGTGAGACACACCAATGTCCCCCTCACAAAACTGGACAAGGAGAAGATCACAGTCAGTTGTCTGTCAGGTGCCAAAATCCACCACATCATGCACTTAAGTCTCTGCACAGCAATTATGGCTCTGTCATTGTACTTTATGAAGAGAGACATGCTTGAACACTGAGTATGTGTTCCAGGCAGGTATGACTCTAGCCCTCAGCAGCATCCTACCTTCACCAAGAATTATATCACAATACCAACAAAAAAATTAACTTCAACAATTGTCTTAATTTCTGGTGTCATTCCAAGGGCATCCAGTATCTGTCTGGCTGGGATGACAGGGTCGACAGGCCTCGGTGCTTTGCCAGAGATGGCCTTCACCTGTCACCATTGGGTTTCTGGATCCTGGCCAAGGCTCTTGCCTCCCCCATTGTGCCTTTTTTAGGCAATTTCCCATAGACAAACCTTCCAACATAAAAGATCTGTCAAAAAGCAAATTGACGGTCATGCTGCTTAACACTAGGAGCCTAAACCTGAAAATGGACTCACTGGAAGCCCTCCTTGCACTGGAAGATGCTGATGTCTGTGTGGTCACAGAAACTTGGTTCAGGGCTGTGGAGAGAACCCCTGCCTTCCCATGCTATACCTCATTCCACACATTCCGACCCCAAAATGAGGTCTGGAATACAAAGGGTGGTGAAGTCTCTGTCTTCATCAAGGACAGGCACACCTCCAGACTGGTTTGCCAGCATGACACACTGGAACTACTCCAGGTACAACTGACAGTTGGCAAGACACACATCCAAGTTATATATAGCTATAGAACCCCCCCTCCATGACTCAGAACACCCATTCCTCTTATCTGGATCTACTAAAATCTATCAAGGTACCCTCTAACACCCTGATCCTTGGTGACGTCAACTACCCCACTATAGACTGGGTGAACTATTCTTGAACTCATGCACTGTCTCAATGATTCCTCAACTTCATCAGTTCTAATGCACTAGACCAGCTCGTCCCATCCCCCACAAGGGGAGATAACATTGTGGACTTGGTTCTCACCAACATGGGCGACTGCTGCACCACTCCCATAGTATGTCCTTCCCTGGTTAGATCAGATCATTGGACTGTCTCATTCAAAGTTTCTATTCCACCCAAACCCCCCAGCCAAAATCAAGCAAAAAAACTTCTCAAAAGTGGACTACAACCTCCTAAGGTGGGGTATCTGTAACTTCACAACCCCCCAGAGGATGCAGACAACTATGCTGAACAGTACGCCAATGCAGTTTACAAGCACCTGTACAACTGCATGGACTCAGCCATACGCCAATGCAGTTTACAAGCACCTGTACAACTGCATGGACTCAGCCATACCCTATAGAACTAAAACCTGCTTCTCAAGGAAACACAAACCTGTTTGGTGGACATCCTCTATCAACAGGCTTTACAAAAAAAGGAAGAAACTGTTGTCCAAGGGTAAAAGGGAACAAATTCCAGATTAGAAAAAACTCCCTCCTTAGCCTCAACAAGCAAATTAGATCACCAATGAAAACCTCCAAATCAAATCAAATCTAGCCTCCATAACAAAGGAAAACAATAAAGTCTACTTCAGTTACGTCAGATCCTCCATGGCAAAGCCCAGGTTTGTTCTGAATTTGTACTTAACAGTATCACTTACACTGATCCTGTTGACTTGGCCAACCTGCTAGTAGATAGGTTCAGTGCAACCTTCACCCCCATATCCCCCCAAAGGCCCTTTTGACATTCCGATACTTGTCCTGCACTTCACATCTCAGTAAATCAAGTGTTACAGGCCCCATGCAAGGCAAAAAACACAGCTTCCATGAGACCTGATAGTATCCCAGCATGTATTCTGCACCATCTCCAGCAAGAACTGGTTTCACCATTGAGCATCTTTTTCAACCACAGACTAAAGCACTGGCTTCAATCCAACAGAGTGGAGAACTGCCATTGTCATCCCCTTACACAACGGTGGTGCCACTACTGACCCTGGAAACTATCGCCCCATTAGCTTGACACATCTGATCTGTGAAGCCATGGAGCGTATTATTATGGATCTCATAAACAAGGACAGAGGCAATCTCCAAGCCCATGACCCATGCAGTTTGGATTCGTCAAGGGCAGATCTTGTCTGTTGAACCTGGTTGACTTCTTTGAGACTATCACCAATACCCTGGATGAGGAAAAGTCAGTACATACAGCTTATCTTGACTTGGCCAAAGCCTTTGACACAATCCCCCACTTTGGCATCCTCAAAAAGCTAGCACAACCCCGCGTAAATCTCTATCTCATCAGGTGGGTGGCCAACTGGCTCACCGACAGGAACCTCAAAGTCAAAATGGGCACCTCCACCTCCAAAAGCAGACTTGTCATTAGTGGAGTTCCCCAGGGATCTGTTCTGGGACCTGTACTGTTTGGCATCTATTTCTCAGAGGTACAGGTAAAGACAAAAGGCCTGTGGCTGACCAAGTTTGCTGACGACTGTAAGTTGGGTGCTGTCATTGATTCCCCAAATGATGTTAACATACTGCAAGAGGGTCTCACAGCAACTAATGACTGGCGCCAAAGTCATGGCCTCAAGCTAAATGCAAAAAAATGTATCATCATACCATTCGTCAAAAACATGACCCCTACTGATTATTAAATCTACAGGAACCCCCTAAGCACACAACCTGTAGTGAAACACCTGGGCACTCAGGTTGAGAACAACCTCACATTTGACCATCATGTAGCGGCAGTGTTCAGAAAAGCCTTTTACTTGGTTCATCTCATAAGTAAAGGGATTGCATCCAGAAAAAAGGAGGTTATTACCTCTCTATACTCCTCCCTCATTAGACCAATAATTGAGTATAATGCCCTGTTCGGGATGTACCTCTCCAACTATCTGTACCAACTGAAAAGGTCAGTGAAATACCTCACAAAGAGAATCCATGGCCTCCAACCTGTCCTGTGCAGACAGTCTCAAATCACTATCACTCTACTCTGTATCGTACAGATTGTGCAGGGGTGATCTGTGTCTCGCCTACAAGGCAATCTCAGACCCAGCCCTACTAGAGATGCTCCATATCCATAAGTCTAACTCCTCATGCACTACCCACTCAAAAGGCTTGACCCTAATATGTGACATTAACAAAACCTGCTGGAGAGACAGGTTTGTCTCCCAGAGGCTGCCCTATCTCTGGAATAGACTTCTCATATGTGTCAGAGTACCTCGCTGACCCTCTTCAAGTACAACCTTGATGAGTGGATGGGAAACCACAAATTCATCCCAGGGGATCCACCTGTGTCCCTCATTAACAGGGGCGACAGGTGCTGACTAAGGTTTATTTTTGGGGATAAACCCTTGGTTAGGGTTGTAAGGGCCCTAGGGCCATTAGCCTAGTAACCTGCTATGATCCTATGAAACACCTTAATAACTGGATGAAGGAGGGTTGTATGTACTTTTCCATTTCAAGTTCTGCATTACATTTTCATTGTAAATATTGTCCCCCATTAGAATTGTTAAATTAATTTTTCTTGTAAATAATGTCAAGTTCATTAAAGCCTGTTCTACACTTGCATGACTAGCAGAAATAAAAGTGAACCCTTTTAAAAATAAACCATGATGTTCATGTTGTATGAAAGTGTCCATATAATTGTAGATGTTAAAATTATAGAAATTCGTAATAGACACTGCACCAAAGGATGCAGTGATCTCATCACAATTCACTGGTTGTTGAAGCCAGTGGAATAGGAATTCCTCTTGGGCCGAATGTGTTCTGTTCTCCACCCTCTTGAACTGATTCATTTGTTCCATGTTTGTTTTGTATTTGTTGGCTATTCTGGCAGATCATCACGGGGGTTGTTATCCTAAAGGGACCTTCATTTTTGCATGGACACTCATATTGAAATTCAGTAGGTTCAATCACCACCATTTCAGTGGATGAATGTACTTGGCTGAGAGACTTGGATTTTGGATACACACATTTGGTGTTATATTCATGATGCTCTCTCTAGTTTCTTGTCCTTTCCCCTTTTGACTAACAACATGCTTGTAGTTGTTGTTGTTTCTTTCAGCTTTTCCCGGTTAGGGGTCGCCACAGCAGAAACTCCGGTCCGCTAACGATTGGCAGTAGATTTTTATGTACCGAGTTGCCAGCTCTGATGCACAACCTTCAACTAAGGTACGCCCATTCATGCACGTCTCCACGCAGAAGACGCTCTAGCTGAGAATCAAACCAGACAGCGTCTTACTGTGAGGCGACAACGCTACCGCAGCCCCACCAACTTGTTTAAAACCATTATTGAAGGAATGCTTTCTTAGTAAGCTATGAAATAAATGTTCTGAGTTATTTTTACCTGTAATGGGGATACTAACATAAACAGGTGTTTTTGTTTTTTTTTCCTTTTCTCTTCTTTCTTTTTTCCTTGTTCAGTTTTAAGAAATGCAAGCATTCCAATGTAGAAAAAAAGGAGAGAGAAAAGGTTAAGCTAGCATGACAAAATAAAAATGAGTATACTTTTTCTCATGCTTGCATAGAAAAATGATTGGGTCAAGGCCCTTGGCTTTATTCAGTAACATTTTTTATAGAAAGCAAGTAAATGAAAAAGAATATTGAATATTGTAAGGCTTTTTTCTGGTAAACAATGTATCCTTAGCAGTTATGTGTCTGGTTCGTATGTCCCTAAAAGGCAATCTGAAAAAGAGAAATGGCTTGGAGAAATTGCTTCCTCAAAGCATTTAAGTGTTTTGAGGAACACTTCTGGGAGACCTATAAAGGTAAGACAAAAACAGACAGCACTTACTAAAAGCACAGGCTGTACCATGCCTCTTAGCATGAACAACCTTTCTTTTTGGTTATTTCAAGTCTGTGTATGTGGCTATCAGTTTAGAGTCTTTGTTCTTATTGGGAAGGTAAAACTTCAACATTTAAAGATGTACATTGTTTTGTGTGTTGTTATTAAGTTAATAGGTTTTAGGGGGTATTGGGGATGTTTTTTTTTTTTTTTTTTGAGAGCTTTCAATAAAACAAAATGTTTAGTAAGATGTGACATAGGCACAAATGGATATGACAAGAAACAACTGTATAAAAGACCGACCTACCAAACAGTACATGCAACATAGAAGTCGGAAGTGGACATTTAACAATAAAGCAGTTATACATAAAAGGTAGGAATAATAACTATATAGAAAATGGTGATTTGTGTAATGTCTTTAAATCTAAATGTTCTCACAGATAAACATGAAAAAGAAATGGTAGTGAACTGTATTTAAAAATGTAGAGTGCAAATAGCTATGTTAAAGGAGACCCATCTGGAAAAACTGAACATGTGAATTTGATAAAAATAAAAGTTTTAGGATGGTTGTTCAGTGGACTACATGGGGCAAATAAAAAGAGGAGGACTTATATTAATTGCAAGAGGAGCTCCAATAGTGATAAAAGGGAAATAATAATGGCAGATTTGTAGTACTAAGTGGCTACTAGCAAGAGAGGATGTTACGCTGGCATGTATTTACATTCCACCTAAAATTGCTATAATAGAGCTTAAGAAAATTCTGGGAGAAATAATTAGCTTTCAGCAAGGAATATTATTTAGAGGTGGGGACTGGAATTTGGTTTGCAGCAGTGAATGTATGTCTGGGGGGGGGGGCCCAGAAGGGAAAATATAACAAAGGTAGATTTATGAAGAAATGTATGAAAATGTTTGGCATGAAAGATATGAATTCAGTACTAGGAGTCTGGAGTGAATTTACATATTATTCTCCAAGATACTGGGCTGGGCTAGATAGAGTTTATATTTCACAGGAGCATGTGCATTTAATTTAAGATCTTGAAATGCATGTAATGACTGTTTCAGATCATGCACCAATAATAACTAAAATAAAAACGCAAGGTAATGAAATAAAAATGAGACATTGGTGCTTTCCCACCTATAAATATGGAAATGTTTAGTTCGTTTTTTGGTCTCTTACTCCTATAGTACGTGTTTGCAATCAGTGGGGACTGAAATCATGAAATAATGACATACATTTCAGTCCCAGACTTAATATCCTTCAGAAAATTCATGCAATACAAATCCTGTTATTCAGGCAGTTTTCTGATTTTATGAGAGTAATATTTAAAATGTGCCCCTGCCCCCTTTATTTTAGACTTTATCCAGATTTCTTGAGCTAAGAGGTGGAAAAGTATGCATACACTGTTGCCACTGTCCCATCGAACACGTACACAGACAAAAAAAAAATCACTGATCAGTCTGTATATAAATAAGCAAGAAAGAAAAATTCACAAATTCAGTTTTCCTCCAGTCTTGATGCCGGAGTTAGTGGAACTTATGACAGAAACCTACTGATTTGGCTTCGGGTCTCTACAGTTCTGTGTCTGTGGACTCAGATGATTTGAGATTCGTGTTGTCACCAGTGTCAGCCCCATGGAGTGACTTGGTCAACCTCAGCCCGTCCATTACTAAAGCATCACCTTCAGGTCCCGGACTTGGGCTACCAGCAGTTTCAATTGCAGCAGGTTGTTCCAGTGTCTGAATGCTGGTAGAATTCTTCAACAAATCTTGACAAGCTGCAGCAACATCATTGTGGAAATGTTCATCTATACAGGGTCCCTTCAGGTATTCTAATACATCACTGAGGGTATAAGATTGTGATTGGACCACATAAGGGTGAACGCGGTGCATCCTGTTTGCCAGTAAAGATTTAGATGAGAAGTGCGACTGGCAGTGTTCAGGCCCCGCACCAGTTAATCACACTGGGAAAGGAGCTTGTTTCAAGTTCAGCCCTGGGATCCATTTGGGGGGGGGTCCACACTAGCAATGGAACATGGTGAACAAGGTGCTGCTACAGGTTATGATAAGAGGGTCTGTATGTTTGTAAAACCCTTGTCCGCTGCCATGTTAGGAGGAGGATCTGTACTACCCAGTGAGTAACCACTTATGAATGAGACCGCTGACAGTGCCCTATCACTCCCTACCCTGCTGTCCCAGCCACTGGTTACTCTGGTGGGAGCGCTGCTCTCCTTTGCCATTACTTCTTTCATAACTTTTGCAACTAGAGTCACTTAATATAACTTCTAAGAGAATTTAGTAAGCATTACACCAAAAATCAAACTAAAAAACATTTTAATATAGCTTCTAACAGACTTTGGTAAGCATTAAACCAAAAAAAGCAAGAGACATGAACCCTGGGCAGGTATTTAATGCTACAATCATGTTTATTTTACCTAAATACCTACATATTTTGCAAAAGGCATGACAATGGTTAATATACAAACACCGGACCGACAATTAATCATGAGAATGGTTACTGTCACTGTAGTCTGTTGCCAAAATATTTGGGCTATTAACTTTCAACGTTAATTGTAGTATTATCTCAAAAGTATCAATGATTTTGCCCCCCCCCCCGCCTTTTTTGGCATGACCCTAAATTCTTAAGCAAATAAATTGAGTGATATGCATTAAAATATCTGCACTTTGGATACCGTTATTTTAGTTATAAGTAGCTTGTGTTTGTCTAATGTTCTGTGACTTAATAGTAACGGAAAAGAACACTTACAGTATGACAGAGATAATGGAGAGGGCTGGACAGAGGTAGTGTGATACCGGCATCTGCACTCTTAGCCGTAGCTTACGCGCGATCCATTATCACCGACAAGACTAATATAATAGTGCCTGAAACAATAGAGTTGATTCCTCAATAAAAGCACCTCGGTTATACATTTGACAGAACACAAGAGTTAACTTCAAGGGGCAGCATTCACTAAAATCATAAAAAGGAGCGTACCTCTCACATGACCCTTTTTTTGACTCCGATATTAACCTTGTCCCTCTTAAACCCTCCTTTTGGAGAGCAGGTGGTGAGTTATACTCAAATAATAATAATTAGTTACAGACTTATTTCGGAAAAAGGATGTTGATTCACCATTCTCTTATTATATCACTGTTGCGAGTTAACAGCAGTAACATTTTAAAAGCGTACCGTATTACTTGTGAGTTTGTCTCTGATGCGTTGAGCTATGGGAAGGGGTCCTAATATTTGCTTTTGTGAGAGAACAGGACTGCACTATTTGGGATAATTACAGTTACAGGTTTCAACGGTCACTGTCACTCAAATGTGCCAATCAATTTGGACATGCCCTAAGCTGCGCAGTACCGCCCGCAAGGTACTACACTGTTAGATAACCTTGTATCAGTGAAGTACCTTGCAGGATGCGCAGTAGCAAATCCCGCCCAAACTACACCTTTCCTCAAGATTTCCTGATGGCGCCGTTAAAATACCAGATAGTCATATGTGTGTCATCATGAATATTGATCTTTCTGTGGTGCGATACGAAGTAATGCTTGGAAGTTTGTATACTCTGCTTGCTGTGGAAAACAAAAATATTTAACACGTTTCCTTACGTGTCCCTTCCATCGTAATGCCTTCTTTCTAGTAAAATACAGACAAAGTGTAGTACTCGCATTTGTTATAGTTTCACGTTGAAATGACCAACGCTTTTGTTTCTGCTCTGTGAGGCAGAAAGAGCTTACAGTACAATTCATTAATAAATGGTGGTTTGGTGTATAGTGTAATTATGTTTTTTAGGTGGAGATAGTGATTATGTAGAAAAGGATGTGTTTATTTTGTGTGTGTGTTTTACTGTAAAGTGATATGGTGAAACATTTCTGCATGAATTTGAAAATGACAAGAATATACTCAGTGTTCATAATGGTATGTTATGAGCCAGATTCTTTGGAATGTAGGCTTATTCTCTAATAGCAGCATGTAAAAATATTTATTTTCTGAAACAATCTTTGTAGAGGGG
The DNA here is from genome assembly GCF_019279795.1 of Protopterus annectens. Lineage (NCBI taxonomy): Eukaryota > Metazoa > Chordata > Ceratodontiformes > Protopteridae > Protopterus > Protopterus annectens. Next base: position 1,804,158,905 of record NC_056744.1, read on the forward strand.
GATAAGAGGTATTGGACCCACATAGTTTGTACAGGAGTCCCTCCACCACTTCCAGTTATCAGGGCTAATACAGAAAGTGTTCTGTAAACCAAGAACGGTATTATGTGTCATTGTTCCATTCCACAGTACATTGACTATCAGCAATGCAACATTTTTAACAATTGCATATTTGGTGGTAAGTAACTTGTTCAGCATTTAATTTTAGTGAAACAAATACCTAAATTACAAACGTCCTGATATTTACACTCCTGTAAGTATAAAAAGATGTAAGTTTTCTGTACGAAAGTCTGTCATTTTGGAAACCAGGAAAGGTGACAACTCTACCTGTGGCCAGTGATGTGCATGCAGCACACTAGGATGCAAATCTATACTTTCAAAACATAGGCTGTAGGCTAGCTCTGTAAAATATTAGTAAATGCTGTAGTACGCACAATCTCAGTCTTACACTCAAAACTGGGTACAGTATGACCCAATGCATTTAAATTTGTACTTATGCTTTTTTAAAGTATGGTCACCCTAATATTGCAAAGCAAGCTACTGCCACTGAGATGGGATTCAAACCTACAATGCTACATAATAAGCACAATTCGATTATCACATCCTGCGAGGTGCTTCACTAATACAAAATCTAAAGTCCTATAGTATTTAATGCAGTCTGTAATCGCACTTGTTAGTTTCCTTTTGGGGGGGGCCTGCCCCCCTGCAAAAGCGATTTTGTTTGTTAATGATGAATAAAAATATGCTCTGTAAAGCTGGCAATCTGATGGGTGGGTGTCACAAATACATATTTGCAGTCCATTCATTTAACTATTTTAAAGTCTGTAAAATGAATAACACATTTTATATCAAAATGGACTATACTCCACGGGGAAATGCCTCGTTGATAAAATTCAGCAAGAAAATCAAACCAAGACTCAGGATTGCAATGAGGCAACCAGGCCTTTGTCTGAAAATTTCAAACAGCATATATTCTTCAAACAGAAGGATTTATCCAAGTAACAGCAAGTCCAGTCTGTGTAAAATTCACAACTCACAATTCATTTATTTGAGTGACATAAAAACAGTAAGCGCTTTCGCTAGATAGCTTCCTCAGACCTTCCTGGGAATGAGTCTTAGTTTGATTAACACATTTTTTGTTACA
>NC_056744.1:1804160545-1804320545 GCF_019279795.1 Protopterus annectens
CCTATTATCTTTGAAGCAGTTTCATAAAAATTTGGTCAAAGCTTCTGACAGATGCCTTTTTACTATCTTTTTGAAGCATTTCATAACATTTGAGGTTAGTGCCCTGGTCTGCAGTCATTTAAGCAAGTTGGATTGGCTTGTTTGGGCAGTGGGATTATATTAGTTACCTTGAAGCATGAGCCAGGGAGTCATTGAAAATATCTGTAAGAATTAGGTACAGATGGTCTGCACATTCTTTTAATACTTTGACCAGAATGTTATCAGGCCTGCAGCCTTCCTGGGGTTCACTTTCTTAATCTGACTTCTCACTTCTCCAGGGTTACATTTGAGCACCTGATTCTAACCAGTGGGTAGCTTTGTAGTGTCTAGATTGTTCTTCTCCTCAAATCTGCCATATAATGAGTTCAGCCTGCCCAGGAATTCCCTGCTGTCAGCACATTGAACTGACTTGTTCTTTTAGTCAGTTAGCTGCTGAATGCCTTGCCAGAGGCTCCTGGTGGAGCTACTGAATGCCTTGCCAGAAGCTCCTGGTGGAGCTGCTGAATGCCTTGCCAGAGGCTCCTGGTGGAGCTGCTGAATGCCTTGCCAGAGGCTCCTGGTGGAGCTGCTGAATGCCTTGCCAGAGGCTCCTGGTGGAGCTGCTAAATGCCTTGCCAGAGGCTCCTGGTATCCTTCCTGTCCTCGAAGCAACTTTGTACCTTTCTTACATACTCCCTCTTGGCTTCTTTGATGCTCCTTTTTTAGGTTAGCTCTTGCTTCACTTAGACCCACCTAGTCCTTGGCCCTGAATGCCTCATTGCTTGCCCTCAGAAGCTCATGCACTCTGCTAGGTAGCCAACACTTTTGATTAGCTCTGATTGTATCTTCTTGGTTGTAGATATGTCCTGCACACATTATGAAATATATGCCATGGGTAGTGTCTGAGCATTTGTCTATGTAAAGTGGCTGCTTCTCTGAAGACGTCCCAGCAGGTATTACCAAACCAGTCCCTGAGATTTCCCATTATCCTTCATCCCAGACGCTGACCAGTTTCTCAGTGGGGTTTTCTCTGCTCAGCTGAAGTTTGTAAGCAGGTATTAATCTTACTGAAATATGATCAGAGCTCTCCAAGTTTGGCTTTGTACTCTCCCTTTATGTTGGGGTAAACCTTGTCAAAGGTGTTTGGTCCCCTTGTCGGAAAGTCCACAAACTGATGTTAGTGGGATAGCACCTGTCTGAGATCTCCTTTATTGAAGTCCCCAGCTATCACATATGCACAGTCAGGTGGGCAGTATGCTAATGCCTCGGAGGTATTAGCACTAGGTGGACAGTATGCTAAGTGCCTCAGAAGTATTATCACTAGGTGGTATATAAACAGCTATTACATAGATTCCAGAAACTATTCTGGGTACATAGAAAGGTCTGTATTTTGCTGTCAAGAATTCTGCATTTTCAGAGCATTGTACTCGTATAATTTCACAGTGCATACACCAATTTTCATTTACATAGATGCATAACCCACATCCCTTAGCTTTTCCACATAGAGCTTGGTTTCTATCCGCTCTAACTAAAGGAAAACCCTCTAAGTTCACAGCACAGTCACTGATTTTGTTATGGAGCCAGGTTTCTGTAAATATTAGTAGAGAGATATTTCTTACCTTGTTTGTAGTGGAGATCTCAAGTCTAAGAAAGTCCATCTTGTTGTCAATAGAGCACATGTTGGCTAACAGAACTGAAGGTAATGCAGGCCTGGTGAGGGTTTGTTTTCAGCTTGGCAGTAATTCCAGATCTGCAGCCTCTTTTTTCTGATTCTGTCACACCTCTTCCTTTTAGTCCTCATCCGGATTGATCCAGATCCTTCTGCTGCTTGATTCAGGTACTTTACACCCTGTTTGGATAAAATGCAAAGCTCCAGTAGCTCTTGGAGTGAAGTTCATAGGGTCATAGGTTCATAGGTAGGTACTAGGCTATTGGCCCTAGGGCCTATATAAGCCTAGCCAAAGGTACCCTGGCTTTCGCCACCCAATAAAATTATTTTCCAGTGCCCCTGTCAAGCAGAGCCACAGAAGTGATCCCCGGGGTGAATTTCCTATTTCCCATCCAATCATCAAGATTTTTCTTGAAGAGTGCTAATGAGGAGCTTTGTTTGATATAGATAGGTAAGGTGGCAAGGCAAGCTAAACAAAACCAAAACCAAAAGACAAAAAGCTTGCTGGGGAATCCAAATGAAGGTACGAAACCTGTAGGTAAATCTTTGTTTATTCAAGACAAACGCCAAGTAGCAATCACAGCTTATCGCCACAAAACTGGATACGTTTTCGACCTCTAAAATCAAGGTCTTCATCAGAAGTAATACAATCCACCCAGTAATTGTAACTTTTATACATGTGGTTAAACAATTTAAATAAATCAATTATTCAATAAAAAGCTGTATGGTTAGTTTAAAATCATCAAATAATTTCCATAGATACAAAAACATAATACAATACAAGTATAATTAAAATTGTTATACGCCTAGGGAAATAATTATTAATTAAAATAACATTATTATATGTGTATATAAATAGTACTAAAATAGTATTGTAAAAAACTTTAATTAAAAAGGTCCTTTGTCAACCAAGAAACTGTCCAATATTATACAACATTGCCACCCAGTGGCATATTTAGATATCACAATTTGGCTGCTCTAAGCTTGAGCACAGAGGAAATTGAAAGTGCGTCATTTAAACCTGGAAATTTTGTGGAGTCTAACACTATTTGCCATAATAATTCTTTGTATTCAAGTTTTGATTCCCACATACCACCCTTTATTTCTTTTGGAACAATTTCCAACACAAAAAACAAAAACGAAGCCTGGGGACATTTTAAAGTATGCCTATATAATGCGTTTTTATTAGATTGTTTTCTGATTTCATAATGATGTTCATATATACGGCTCTTCAATTTTCTTTCAGTTTTCCCCACATAAAATGAGTTACAAAAATTGCATATTGCAATATAAACAACACCCTGGGTGTTACAATTAGAAAAACTATCACTCACCAAATTCCTGTCCCTGGATGGGAGGTAAATATTAGTCCGATTAGCTATAAAGGTACATTGGGAACAAGCTCCACATTTGAAAGTCCCTGGCCTTCTTCCCACCCCCTGAATTGGGTTGGATCGGTTAAACTCAAAAAATTGTTTGAAGTTTTGGTCCTTTCTATAAATAAATCTTAAAGACTTATTCTTAAAAAACTCTAAATCGGAGAGTTCAACAAATTTGTCCCATTCCCTGGTAACAGTTTCTTTTATGACACCTGAGTCACCGGAATAATCAAATATAAAAGCTTCACCAAAGTTTTCAGGTCTTTGATTCAACGTATTTGTATTCGTGGTGTCAGGGGTTTCTTGTCCTAAAATAGGAGCAAACCTATCCTTTCTCCCCTGGACCACTACATCCAACATTTTGTCTAAAAGACCCTGAGGATATCCCCTATCCCTAAACATCACTAAAAGCTTGTTACTTTCAATGAAAAAATCTTCATCATTGGATATCATCCCGCTAATATGTACAAGTTGTCCCTTAACAAGGTTCTTTTTCTGAAAAAAAGGATGACCACTTTTAAAATGAAGATACGAGTTGGAAAAAGTGTCTTTACGAAAAATGTTGGATGAAAAACCATTGTGAGTTTTAGTAAGGTTGACATCCAGGTAATGAAGAAATTGTGAACTATAACTATAGGTAAAATCCAAAAATGTGGTGGTACCTTTTAAATATTCCAAAAATTCCAAAAATTGGTCATGTGTGCCCTTCCAAAATATAACTATGTCATCTAAAAATCTCTTGTATAAGCACCAATATGCTGCAAAGGGACAATTCAAAACATATAGTTCCTCCCATCTAGATAAAATAATATTTGCATAGGTAGGGGCACATTTAGCACCCATAGCCACCCCTTTGATTTGTTTGAAAAACTCCCCTTGAAAAAACATAAAATTGTTGTTTAAAATAGTATCCATGAACAGTAAACAGTTGTTAAAATCATCTTGAGAAAACAATCTACTATCCCTCATACTATCTTCTAACCAGGATAAGCCAATATCGTGGGGAATAGAACCAAAAAGGTCAACTATATCAAGTGTAACAAACACCAAGTCAGGGGAGAATAAATAAGGTTCAACTCTCCTAAGAAAGTCCCATGAATCTTTCAATGTAGTGACACCTAGGTAGGAAAGCTGCTTGAGTTTCCCATCCACGAATTTGGCAAGTGGGGTGGTAGCAGAATCTTGGGAAGAAACAATAACACGCAGTGGGGGGTTCATCTGATCTTTGTGAACCTTGGGAATACCGAAAACCGAAGGAACTCTGGGGTGGGGGGTTACCAAAAATTGAAGGGTGTCCTGAGAAATGGAACCCTCCAAAAACAAATCTTGAAGTAATAGGTTGATTTTAGAGTGAGCTAAATTAACTTCATTGATGGAAGCCCTGGAATATTTGTTAGAATCATACAGTAATTCCTTCATTTTGGATTCATAGTTAATAAAATCCATCAACACTGTCCCACCACCTTTATCTGGCTGCATGATTCTAATATTAGTGTTGTTCCTAAGTTGATTAAACACTTCTCTTTCTTCTGATGTTAAATTGGAATAAATCCGGTGCTGGTTCACAGTATTCCTAACTTCCCTATCCAATACAGTTTCTAAATTCTTCAATTGAGGGTGTAATGTGGGATTAAAAGTACTTTTCCTCTTTAAGGGATGGTTAGAAACAGAACAAACTGGGGTGTCGTGAAAAATTAAAGCCAGGTTCATTTTCCTTAAAAATAGTTTAAGGTCTATTATGAGGTGAGGAATGCTGGCCTTTCTCAATGGAATGAACTTAAAACCCTTGGAAAATAGTTCAAAGTGTTGTGCATTCAAAACCAAGTCAGTATAGTTAAAAATATTGTATCCTTTTAATTGGAAGGTAAAGCCATGTTGAACTATTTGTGTATTAACATCAGATGTCATCTCCTGTTGTTCCACCTGGAGTTGTAAGGATGGTATTGGACAGGATTCTGGTTGCGAATCCTGTCCGACCTCCTTAAAGGGGGTGGGGGTTCCAATGGAAAACTTTCATGATCCCCATTGTACAGGCCTGGTGTTCCATCACCAAATTCACTTCTAGAGGGTGTAAATTAGGTCTGGTGGCCTTGAAAATGTAATAAATCAGTAGAAAAAGATGCCTTGGGTACCGGATACGCTTTGCCATCCCTATAATCATTTAAATCTCTATCCAACTTGGTTTGTTTCCTTTTCATATTATTAATACACCTAGTCTCAATATCTGAAAAAATCTTAAAATATAATTTTTTCTCTGATTCAATAGTAAAAACCAAGTCTTTGATAATATTGTTGTTAATTTTTTCTATTTGATCCAATAGGGACACTCTGTTTCTTTCATTCACAGTAACAATAGCACGAACAACATCCAAACCACATGAATCAAAAATCTTAATAAGTTCGGTATGAAAGTCAGACCCTGAAAGTACATTATTTGGAAATTTTACAACTCTTAACCCCTTAGGCACTATCTGTTTAGCAAGACATTCCCTAAGGAATGTACAATCACATCCCAAACGTTTGTATTTATCCAAATAATAAAACAAATCATCCAGGTTCTCCCTGTAAGTTTTGACAACCTGTTCGTTCTGTCGAACAGGTTTAAATGAACCTTGAAAAGAAAAATCTTTTTCTAAAAAGGCTTTAAAGCCTTGCTCAGAAATAACAGAGGAAAAGTCACCTTAGTTGTTAGGTAGTCCATCAGCTGGCCCTTGAATTTGGGACCTCAAAACTTTTTCACGAACCGTTGGTGAGTTGGAACGTAGTAAGCATGGAAATTGATCCAAATCATCCAAATTAATGTTGTTGCACCTTTCGGAGGCTTCGTTGTTGTTTGTGTTGGTAAGAGGTGACTGGAAGATTTTGTCCATGAAATTAAAGATGGTTGAGAACCACGGTTTAAGCCTGAAACAATTTCAACGATAGACGCACAAGCTGGTGTCAACAGTTCTACCAGCTGAGATAACTGACCAATCACCTTACGTAGTTCGCCCGTGGCTAGATGATTAGGTGATTGTAACTCGGTTTCACCCTCTGGATTCCCTGCCATCACAAAGACCAAAACCAAGAAAAGGTGGCAAGGCAAGCTAAACAAAACCAAAACCAAAAGACAAAAAGCTTGCTGGGGAATCCAAATGAAGGTACGAAACCTGTAGGTAAATCTTTGTTTATTCAGGGCAAATGCCAAGTAGCAATCACAGCTTAACGCCACAAAACTGGATACGTTTTCGACCTCTAAAATCAAGGTCTTCATCAGAAGTAATACAATCCACCCAGTAATTGTAACTTTTATACATGTGGTTAAACAATTTTTTCCATTTCTCAGGACACCCTTCAGTTTTTGGTAAAACCCCACCCCAGAGTTCCTTCGGTTTTTGGTATTCCCAAGGTTCACAAAGATCAGATGAACCCCCCCCTGCATGTTATTGTTTCTTCCCAAGGTTCTGCTACCACCCCACTTGCCAAATTCGTGGATGGGAAACTCAAGCAGCTTTCCTACCTAGGTGTCACTACATTGAAAGATTCATGGGACTTTCTTAGGAGAGTTGAACCTTATTTATTCTCCCCTGACTTGGTGTTTGTTACACTTGATATAGTTGACCTTTTAGGTTCTATTCCCCATGATATTGGCTTATCCTGGTTAGAAGATAGTATGAGGGATAGTAGATTGTTTTCTCAAGACGATTTTAACAACTGTTTACTGTTCATGGATACTATTTTAAACAACAATTTTATGTTTTTTCAAGGGGAGTTTTTCAAACAAATCAAAGGGGTGGCTATGGGTTCTAAATGTGCCCCTACCTATGCAAATATTATTTTATCTAGATGGGAGGAACTATATGTTTTGAATTGTCCCCTTGCAGCATATTGGTGCTTATACAAGAGATTTTTAGATGACATAGTTATATTTTGGAAGGGCACACATAACCAATTTTTGGAATTTTTGGAATATTTAAAAGGTACCACCACATTTTTGGATTTTACCTATAGCTACAGTTCACAATTTCTTCATTACCTGGATGTCAACCTTACTAAAACTCACAATGGTTTTTCATCCAACATTTTTCGTAAAGACACTTTTTCCAACTCGTATCTTCATTTTAAAAGTGGTTATCCTTTTTTTCAGAAAAAGAACCTTGTTAAGGGACAACTTGTACATATTAGCAGGATGATATCCAATGATGAAGATTTTTTCATTGAAAGTAACAAGCTTTTAGTGATGTTTAGGGATAGGGGATATCCTCAGGGTCTTTTAGACAAAATGTTGGATGTAGTGGTCCAGGGGAGAAAGGATAGGTTTGCCCCTATTTTAGGACAAGAACCCCCTGACACCACGAATACAAATATGTTGAATCAAAGACCTGAAAACTTTGGTGAAGCTTTTATATTTGATTATTCCGGTGACTCAGGTGTCATAAAAGAAACTGTTACCAGGGAATGGGACAAATTTGTTGAACTCTCCGATTTAGAGTTTTTTAAGAATAAGTCTTTAAGATTTATTTATAGAAAGGACCAAAACTTCAAACAACTTTTTGAGTTTAACTGATCCAACCCAATTCAGGTGGCGGGAAGAAGGCCAGGGACTTTCAAATGTGGAGCTTGTTCCCAATGTACCTTTATAGCTAATCGGACTAATATTTACCTCCCATCCAGGGACAGGAATTTGGTGAGTGATAGTTTTTCTAATTGTAACACCCAGGGTGTTGTTTATATTGCAATATGCAATTTTTGTAACTCATTTTATGTGGGGAAAACTGAAAGAAAATTGAAGAGCCGTATATATGAACATCATTATGAAATCAGAAAACAATCTAATAAAAACGCATTATATAGGCATACTTTAAAATGTCCCCAGGCTTCGTTTTTGTTTTTTTGTGTTGGAAATTGTTCCAAAAGAAATAAGGGGTGGTATGTGGGAAGCAAAACTTGAATACAAAGAATTATTATGGCATATAGTGTTAGACTCCACAAAATTTCCAGGTTTAAATGACACACTTTCAATTTCCTCTGTGCTCAAGCTTAGAGCAGCCAAATTGTGATATCTAAATATGCCACTGGGTGGCAATGTTGTATAATATTGGACAGTTTCTTGGTTGACAAAGGACCTTTTAATTAAAGTTTTTTACAATACTATTTTAGTATTATTTATATACACATATAATAATGTTATTTTAATTAATAATTATTTCCCTAGGCATATAACAATTTTAATTATACTTGTATTGTATTATGTTTTTGTATCTATGGAAATTATTTGATGTTTTTAAACTAACCATACAGCTTTTTATTGAATAATTGATTTATTTAAATTGTTTAACCACATGTATAAAAGTTACAATTACTGGGTGGATTGTATTACTTCTGATGAAGACCTTGATTTTAGAGGTCGAAAACGTATCTAGTTTTGTGGTGTTAAGCTGTGATTGCTACTTGGCATTTGTCTTGAATAAACAAAGATTTACCTACAGGTTTCGTACCTTCATTTGGATTCCCCAGCAAGCTTTTTGTCTTTTGATATAGATAGGTAGTTTGTTCCAGAGTATGTGAAGTCTCTGGGACAGGAGTCTATCCCTCCAGCATGTTATGTTTATTGTGGTGACGAGGTTTAGGTCCCTAGAGTGTGTAGCTCGGAGGGACTGGGATTTCTTTAAGTGGAGCATGTCTAAAAGCTCTGGGTTTGACATAGCTTTGTGTGTTAGGCAGAGATCGCCTCTGGGTAGGCGATTTGCAATGGAGTAAAGCTACAGTTTTTTGAGACTGTCTGCATAGGGCATCTCTTTGAGGCCGGTAATCATCTTTGTGAGGTATTTCTGTGGTCTTTCCAGTTGTTGTAGATGTCTTGTGAGGTACATACCAAAAGGGGCATTGTACTCTATAATGGTTCTAATGAGTGACGAGTAGAGGGGAAAAATTACCTCTTTTTTCCTGGATGAGAAACCTTTTGTGATGAGGTGTGCCACATAGAAGGATTTCCTGACTACTGTGGCAATGTGATTATCAAAGGAGACTACTGTCCACCTGCGTCCCAAGGTCTCTTATCACACTTTCAGTGTTAAATAGACTACCACCTATGTGGTATTTCATGAGTACTGAGTTTTTACCAAAAGGGATGACAATGCCCTTTTTAGCATTGGGCTTGAGGCCATGGCTTTGACACCAGGCATCTGTCTCAGCGAGGCCCTTTTGTAGGATGTCCATATCTTTTGGAGTTTTGATTATGGCTCCTAGTTTGCAGTCATCTGAAAACTTTGTTAGCCAAAGACCTTCTGTGTTGGCCTGTACTTCAGAGAAGTAGATACCAAACAGGAGAGGACCCAGGACTGAACCCTGTGGTACTCCACTCGTCACTGGTCTGAGGTTGGGTTTGGAGTCTGCTACTTTCACAGTGTGGGTTCAGTCAGTGAGCCAGTTGGCAACCCATCTTGTGACGTAGGGATTCACACCTAGTTTAGTGAGTTTATCTATAAATCCAGAGTGGGGGATGGTGTCGAAAGCCTTGGCGAGATCTAGATAGGCTGTGTGAACCACCTTACCCTCATCTACAGCTTTAGTGGCTGCTTCAAAGAAGTCTATCAGGTTTAGGAGACATGATCTGCCTTTTACAAACCCGAACTGGGTGGGGTCCTGAGTTTGGAGATTACCAATGTCATTGTTTATAAGTTCCATGATGATACATTCCATAGCCTTGCAGACCAGGCTCATTAGGCTAATGGGGCGGTAGTTTCTGGGGTCTGTGGTGGCTCCCCCTTTGTGGAGTGGGATAACTGTTGCTGTGCACCATTCAGTGGGCACATAGCCTGAGGTGAGGCTATGATTGAACATGGTACTTAGGTGGGGTGCCAGTTTGTTCTGAAGTTCATGTAGAACACAGCCTGGGATGGCGTCAGGTCCCATGGATGCTGTGTTCTTGGCTTTGGATAGTGTGTTTTTTACCTGTGCAGCCGTGATTACAGGAACTTTGCATTCTTCTGGTATAGAGATGGGCCCTTTATGGGATGACAGGGGGGTAAAGTTAGCACTGAACCTATCTGCCAGGATGTTGGCAATATCAGTTGGTTCTGTATATTTAGTGTCAATGTACTGTAACTCAGAGCAGATCTGAGTGTTGCCATTGAGATTCTTGGCATAGCTATAGAATGTTTTCTGGTTGTCTTTAGAGTCAGTGGTGATTTTGTTTTCATAACTAGCTTTGGAGGATTTTATGAGGGATCTCAGCTTCTTACTGAGGCTGACCAGGGAGTTTCTCCAGTCATGGGATTTTACTCTTTTTTGCAACAGTTTCTTTCTTCTGTTGTAGAGATTGTTTATGGCAGGGGACCACCAGATTGGCTTCATTTTTTTGGAGGATAGCATCTTGGTTCTGTTAGGCATTGCACAATCCATGCACTCGTGTAAGTGCTTATAAAGTGCATTTGTGTAGGATTCAGCAGTCATACCTCTATTGTCCGTCAGCATGGGTGTCGTGAAGTTTACCACTTCTGTCTTAAGAAGCGTGAAGTTGGCTTTGGAGAAATTTTTTACTGTGGTTTCCCTAATGGGGGGTGGGGGAGGGATGTGGATGTCTAGGGTGATTAGCTTGTGGTCGGATCTGACCAACGAAGAATTGACCTCTGGTGTGGAGCACCGGTTTCCCATGTTGGTAATAACCAGGTCTAGGATATTGCTGCCCCTGGTGGGGGTGTGGATAAGTTGATCCATGGCATTGGAATTTATGAATTCCAGAAAACGTTGAGCACAAGAGTTGGCACATGAGTAGTTTTCCCAGTTAATGGTAGGGTAGTTGAAATCGCCCATTATTAGGGTGTTAGGTTGTACCCTAATATTTTCCAGTGTATTAAGAAATGAGGAGTGGGAATCCTGGGGCATGGTTGGAGATCTCTAGCAAGTTAACAATTTGGATTGCGGTCTTGCCCAGAGTTAGTTGCACTTGGATAATCTCGGATGCATTATGCTGAGCAACTAGCCTGGAGGTGTGGATATCCTTAATGAATATGGACACGCCTCTGCTATTAGTGTTTCCGTCCAGGTTAGGTGGCTGAAAGGTGTGTTATGAATTATAGCCTGGTAATGCAGGGGTACTCTCTGGAGCCTTGAACCAGGTCTCTGTCACTGCACAGATGCCGATGTTCTCCATTTTAAGGAGTGCCTTGAGAGAGTGCATTTTGAGGTTTAGACTTCTAACATTGAGTAGCAATACCCTCAGATTCTTCTTGCCTGTACCTGTTAGGGTGGTGAATTTGTCATTTGAACCTTGCCTAAAAAAGGCACTATAGGGGTGGCTAGAGCCTTAGCCAGTATCCGGAATCCCAGGGGCGACAGGTGCAGGCCATCTCTGGCAAAGCATCGTGGCTTGTCGATCATGTCATCCCAGGCAGACAGATACTGGATCCCCTTAGAATGACACCAGAAGCTTAGCCAATTGTTGAAGTCAATCATTTTGCCCTTGTACTGTGGTATCATTCGGGGTGATGGCAGGATGCTACTCAGGGCTAGGGTCATACCTGCCTGGGCTACAAGATCGGACAGCTCCTCCATGTCCCTTTTCATGTAGTCCAAGGAGGTGCATCTCAGGTCATTCACACCAACATGGACAATGACAGAGTCATATTTGTACTTGTTGTGGAGTGACCTGAGTGCATGCGTTATGTGGCGGATCCTGGCACCTGACAGGCAGCTGACAGTAACTTTCTCCTTGTTTAGCCTGGTGAGTGGAACATCAGTGTGCCTGACTATAGAGTCACCTATGACTAGAGTGTTGGGTACGTTGTTATGCCTTATGGGCTGTGGTTGAGTGGCACACTGAGTTTGTGGGCTATGTGTCATTTGGGTTGTGTTTGGGGGGGGTGGAGGTTGCTTGCGTTTCTGCTTTGGAGGTCCCTGTTGCTTGGGCAGGTTTTTACTGAGAGCCTCTGTGAATGTAGGTGTGTGTTTTGTGTTTCTATGTGTGTGTTTTGGTGGTGTAGGTTTTGAGGGACTATGTGATGAGTGCGGTGTGGTGCAAGTGTTTACCTTCTCCTCTTGACTGTCTAGTCCAGTCTTGGGTGAAGAGAGCTTTGCTTCCAGTTTGGCTATACAAGTGCATCTCTCACAGGTTGTAGTGTTGGGTGGTAGGAGGAGAGGGTTGTCTGTGTACATGAGGCAATTACTGCATTGCCCCAAGATGCCCAGATTCATCAGTTAAACAGGGGAAAAACACCGGGAGCTGACCCTTAGACATACCTGGCTAGGTGCTTATTTGTTAAGTACTAGAAACTGTTTTCCTCTAGACAGTGAGGAAAGTTGAGTGCTGTAGTAATTTGTAGCTTATTTAGTGCTTAAAATAAGTTCTGAACAAGTGCTGAAACAAAAAACTGGCTAGTTCTAAGAAACAAAATTAAGCTAGAAGGCTTCCCTCCAACACAGAAAGGCTTGGGGCCTAGAAGCCAACAAATAGTCCTGGACACAGCAAATCTATATCCAGGCTAGACTACCCACAGGAAAGGCAGGAAACAAGCTTAGAATTGGAGTAGCAGAAACTAAGCTGACTGGCCTTCTCAAATGTTCTCCCTGTACTGGGTAGAATGAGGTAATGACACTAGACTGGGAGGTGGGTCCCAGATCAAATTTACACTAGGGGCGGGCAACTGCAAAGCCACCAACTATAAAAACACCATACTAACAGGGACGGAGAGTGGGAAACAAACTGCAGAAATATTTCTCACAGCAGAAAAGCAGCAGTGAGCCTTTACATGAAAGTTTTAAACAGCTAAAGGAGCATCTAGAAAAAGAGTTTAACTGCAACAAGTTATCAGAAACAAACAGTAGGCCCCAAACATTCCTCAGACAGCAGGAAATCCAGCCAGCATGTCTTAATGCGAAACATTTGATTTCCAGTAACTTTCTTCTGCTGTAAGTTATTGTACCCACTTTTAAAAGTCTGTAAAATGATTTTCTCTATTTTTTGTGAGATAAAGAAGACAGACTGAGCATTCCTCTGTGACAAGCTGACACAGCCGCAGCATCTCTGGGCACTGCCATTTTTTTTTACACATCTAAATAACACATTTATATAAATAAAAACAAATCATATTGAAATAATTTTAATTGGAAACATTATACATTACTTATAATCTATCCACTCATTGTCAGTCAAACATTACATAGCTTATTCAAATCCTGCCTTCTTTTAAACCTCTTTCCTCCTTCAAAACGTTATTCTGCATGTATTGTTCCCACAATTCCCATTTTTAATAAGTATTTTGCTCCTAGCCTTTTCTAAAGATCCCAATTCCATTTCTTTTATCTCTATTACTATATTCCCTACTCCAGTTAAGGTATATCTAGATTTTGATTTCCATTTTTTAGTAATTGCTTTTTTGGAAGCCACCCAAATGAAACTTAGCAAGGCCTTACTATGTCTAGACAATTCAGATCCTGTATCCCAGCTGAAAAAAATAATTTCCTTAGTTACACCAATTTGTTCACCCAGTATTTCTGATGGAGTAGTCTGCAGGGAATTGTTAAAGCCTGTCAACTGATTACACTCCCAAAAATATGTTCCTAATACCTCTTTCTTCTCTATCGCACCTCCAATATTTGCAATCTGAAGAAAATTTCGTTGGAGTCCACTTGGGGTTTAAAAATACCCATGCAAAGAGTTCCAAGCAAAAATCCCAAGTCTTCTAGAATTTGTTGCTTATTTGGGAGCTATAGTAATTTCCTGTTATTGTTTCCTTGTGAATTGCTTATCCAATCTCTCTTCCCAATTCTTTCTAATCTCCTCTGATTGATTTTAATCTTTATGATGCAATAGTTTATATGCTCTAGTAATTATTCCTTTTTTAACAGCAGCTTCTGTTATCAATTCCACTAAAAACTCTACCAGTGCTGGACTTTCACTTGGGATCCCCCCATTTCTTTCTCTTTGTCTATACTCTGATATCAATCCTTGATAGGGAAGGCAATCTTTAGTCTGCATTCCAAATGAATTCCCGGCCTCTTCCCATTCTGTCATCTTTCCATCTCTAATTATTTGCTCCCAATACCTTGGTTCCTTTTGCTCCCAATACCTTGGTTCCTTTACTATTTTTCTCCAGTAAATTCCTGCCCCCTCTTGCCTATTCTCTGCACCCCAATGGCAGTCTTCCCTATCTGTAGAATCTCCTTTTTCCATTCCCATGTTTGCTTTGTTCTTAGGATATTTTCTGCTACTTTATGAATATAATATTTTCTATGGTTATTGTTATTCTTATTAAGGATCTGCATCCAAAATCCCACTCTATTGTTATTTCTTGAGCTTCCCACTGTCTCATCATCATCCCTTTCCACTTTGAGTTATAGTTTTCTGCTTGTGATGTGTATAGCTTGACTCTTGCCTTCTTCCAATCCCAGATAAAATCCTTCAACTCTTCATTAATTGCTATCCACAACTTCTCCTCTTGTTGATAAAAATACGCCTGACCTGAGTATAAAACTAAAGGGACTAAAACATTCTTTACTGTTTGTATCTTGCTACCCACATCCATAGGCATGAGGTTTCAGTTTCTCAGTTTTTGTATTATCTTTTGTTTAGTCTCTTCCCACACATCCTCGGATGCTATAACATAATTATTTTTAATAAATATTCCTAGGTGCTTCATTTTATCTCATCCCCATAAATATGGGTATTGCTGAACCAATTCACATGTGGGATAATAGTTTACAGCTATAGCGCTGAACCAATTCACATGTGGGATAATAGTTTACAGCTATAGCACTGAACCAATTCACATGTGGGATAATAGTTTACAGCTATAGCGCTGAACCAATTCACATGTGGGATAATAGTTTACAGCTATAGCGCTGAACCAATTCACATGTGGGATAATAGTTTACAGCTATAGCGCTGAACCAATTCACATGTGGGATAATAGTTTACAGCTATAGCGCTGAACCAATTCACATGTGGGATAATAGTTTACAGCTATAGCGCTGAACCAGTTCACATGTGGGATAATAGTTTACAGCTATAGCGCTGAACCAATTCACATGTGGGATAATAGTTTACAGCTATAGCGCTGAACCAGTTCACATGTGGGATAATAGTTTACAGCTATAGCGCTGAACCAATTCACATGTGGGATAATAGTTTACAGCTATAGCGCTGAACCAATTCACATGTGGGATAATAGTTTACAGCTATAGCTGAACCAATTCACATGTGGGATAATAGTTTACAGCTATAGCGCTGAACCAATTCACATGTGGGGTAATAGTTTACAGCTATAGTGCTGAACCAGTTCACATGTGGGATAATAGTTTACAGCTATAGCGCTGAACCAATTCACATGTGGGATAATAGTTTACAGCTATAGCGCTGAACCAATTCACATGTGGGATAATAGTTTACAGCTATAGCGCTGAACCAATTCACATGTGGGATAATAGTTTACAGCTATAGCGCTGAACCAATTCACATGTGGGATAATAGTTTACAGCTATAGCGCTGAACCAATTCACATGTGGGATAATAGTTTACAGCTATAGTGCTGAACCAGTTCACATGTGGGATAATAGTATACAGCTATAGCGCTGAACCAATTCACATGTGGGATAATAGTTTACAGCTATAGCCTTTGCTTTATCTTCATTAAATTTATATCCACAAAAGACCTGAAACTCTTTCAAAATGTTTCACAAAACTGAGACATACTTTTCTGGTTTTATCAGGTACAAAATAATATCATCTGCAAATAAAGTCAGCTTTTCTTGATTACTGTACCAATTATTTCCTTAAATTTCTGAGTCCCTTATTTTGTTTTTGCCAATGGTTCAAAATATAATGCCAATAACAAAGGGTAAAGGGTTCTGCTGTTCAGACAGAACTTAGATTAACCCCCCACACACTTTAAATTTTCACCTCTGATCCCTTATATGTCCTCCTAATTGACACTATTTTTGTGTCAGGAAATTCAAATGCTTCCACTGCCCTATTCAAAATCACATCTTACTCTGTCAAATGCTTTCGGTGCATCAAGACCCTCCAACAATAGAGGTATTTTCTTACATTATGCTTCCCTCTGGATCATCATTATTGTATTACTACTGTCAAATGTTTGCCTCCCCTTCACAAAACCACATTGATCCATATCTATCAATTTTGGCAACACCTTTGCCATTTTTAGCCATTACAGACATAAGCACTTTATAATTATGGCTTAGAATCGAAATGGGCCTGTATGAAGCTGGATCTGATGGATCTTTACCCTGTTTAGGTATTACAGCTGCTATAATTTTCTTCCAGGATGTTGGTGCTTCTACATTTAAAATACTGTTAAATAAATCCTTCCAGATCTTTACCACTTACCTCCCTCCTAGCTTTCAAACTTTCACAGGAATACATCTACGTATTTCTGGAGACTTTCCTGTAGATTAGTTATGCGTCACCATTTTTATCTCATCTCCTCCTATCCTAACAGTTAATAACTGAGCCTCATCTACCTCTAATCTTGGCATATTTAATTCTCCCATAAATATTCCACCTGCTTTTTCTTGATTTACACAGTTCTCTGCTTTATACAGATTTTCATAACATTTCCAAAATATGTCTAATACCTCTACAGGATCTCATTTTTATTTTCCTTTTATAGGCTCCTTAAGCTTTGCAAAAGCCCCTTCTACTTTCTGTTGCCAGACTTGTTGTGCTAAAAGCTTTTGTGCCCTGGAGTTATTATGAAAAATCATTAGATTAACAGCAGTCTTTCTAAAGTCATTCATGTTATCAAGGTAATCCCTTATTTTATCTTTATCATTCTGCAGTTGTACATTTTCTTGTTCTGTGAGATTCCCCTTATTCTGCGATACTTTAACCTTTGTCAGTCCGTTTGAATAATTTACATGACTTCTTAACCATATCTCTTTTTCTATTATTTCTACCATATTTTCAAACTCCACTTTCATTTTATCTGGGTTTATATCACATTATTGAAAGAGTCCAATATCGAATCACAAAACATAGAACGGAATACATCGAACTGAAAACACCGAAATGGGGAAAAAAAACATGTGGAGTGTAGATCAAAAACAAATTGCTCCATGCAAGGGGCAAGACCCCCTGCACCCCCCAAACCCCCTGCCACTTAAACATACCACTTCAGAGATTGCACTTTAGTGCACTACAGTGTGGAAATGTAGTGCAATCTCAGAGTTGGTATATTTAAGTAGCAGGGGGGTGTGGTGGGTGCAGGGGGGCTTGCCCCCCTGCCTACACCCTTACTGTTTCATGTCCCCATTGGAAACTGCCATTGACATCATTTTGAGGTTTTCCCAATTTGATGTATTCAGTTCGATGTTACGTGATTCGAAATTTTACTCTTTCGATGATGTGATATAAACCCATTTTATCCCATTCCTTAGCTATATCTTCTGAAGAAATTTCTGTCTTCCTTGATAACTCCCAAACAATGTTGACTGCTTATTCCTTAACTTATTCAATCCAGGGAGCTCAGGAACTTTGCACTGTAGCTTTGAATGGGCGCAGCCTAAGCCTTTTTGACAAAATCAAATTATGTCTTCACATTTCAAACAAATGTGCATGTATCTGGGACAATAGGGGATATGAAAGAAGTATAAATGGCAAACCCTTCAGCATAAACTATTTTTATAGTGGTAGTATTCTTTAGGTTCTAGGTCTTAAACTAAATTTTATGTCACAGTAAACACTGGAACTATTACAAAGATAAAACAGCCCAACAATAACCAGGTGCCTCTGCAGTAAGTCACAAATAATCCAAGGATAAAAAATAATCCAAGGATAAAAAGTAAGCAACGGCAAGGCTCCAGGTTCTCCTCTAGCTTTAATGACACAGACACAAGCGCTTTCACTGAATGCTTCTTCAGGTGTGTACATGTTAAACTAACACACCTTTCTTATACCATTAGTTCACAGTCACATGACAAAAACACAAGGGTAAAAAGCCTTACATTAAAATTCTATACAAACATAAAAATCTAACAATGTACAGATTGTTATAAACCATAAAAACTATCTACATAATGGTCTATTCTTCAGGCTGGGTCTCATAGGTACATGGTCATTAAGACCATGTCCTACATCAGCTCTCAGTCTTACAATTCAATTAGCCTCCAAACTTTCAGTCTTACTCCTGATGTCTCCCCCCTTTGGTTCTCATAACATCTCCCTAAGAACATAAACTTAAATATATGTTGGTCATGGGTTTCCCTAACATGTTTGGCCAGAGCATTGAAGGTACTCTTTTTCTTAATGTGGTAAATATGCTCTCTAATTCTATCTTTTAATTGTCTGTCGATTTTACCCACATAAAATTTGTTACACACTCGGCATACCGCCAAATAAACCACATGAAAACTGTCACATGTGGCACTTATCCTCAGTCTAAAGACTTCACCTGAGTCCGCGTGTCTAAATTCTGTATCAGCAGCTATATAACTGCAAAACTGACATTTCTCACATGGTGTTGTCTCTACTATATCTACAGTCTTATCCTGATCTCTTGCAGTATATAACCATCTCTATCTCTTTAGGGATTTCTTATTCTTTAAAGTAAACTGGGGTTGTGCTTCTACAAACTTACTCACTTGCCTATCTGTAGTTAAAATATTCCAATGTTTATTAATAACATTGGTGTACTGCCTCACGTTTCTTGAATAACTCAGGCACCTTCTCAGTTTTTGAGGGGCTGGTATTCTACATTCTTCATGGTTTGTATCGACTGCTAAGGGTTTCTAAAAATATGGTTTAGCTCTGTTATGTCTTAATTTCTCCACTTCTGTAATATTCTTATTTACAAGACATTTATCATGACCTCTTTCCATCATTTCTGCACCTACCACTTCCACCTGCTGTTCAAAATCATCTTCCTTAGCATTTAGGCTCGAGGCTCTGTATATCTGACTCTGTATAACATTTCTGAAGATATATTTGGGGTGCATACTATCACTACTTAATGAATTGTTCACGTGACACTCTTTCCTAAACATCTTTGTACTCACGTCTCTATTACTTTCTTTCACTATAGAAACATCCAGAAATTTCACCTCAGTATGTGACCAGTTCAAGGTGAATTTAAGAAATTGTGTAGAATCATTAATATATCTTACAAATTCCATTAATTGTTCTGATGACCCCTTCCATAAAAGGAATAGGTCATCTACAAACCTCAGAAAAAACAATATGTTATCCTTGAAGGGACCTTTAACCATATTCTCCATCTCCCACTCAGACATCACAGCATTCGCGTAACTGTTGGCACACGATGTTCCCATCGCAACACCATTACATTGCCAGTAGGTCTTGTCTCTAAACACGGATACATTATTCTCTAGGTACCATCTTTAAAAGTATTCAGACCAATTCTATCTTATCATTAGTACAGCCACTACTTTTTTCCATCAGCCTGGTCGCACTATTAATCCCTATTTCATTTGGAATTACTGTAAAGAGTGACACTACATCAAGTGTAACCAATATATATTGTCCTGTTTGCTGTCCTTCGCTAACATATTTATACAAATCCTTCACAAAGTGCTTAGTATCCCTTAATATATATGCTGACTGACTTATTAAACTTCTAAGTTTTTTTTCTAAAAATATGGAGATACACTCTGTGCACCAATTTCTTCCGGCCACAATCGGCCTCATGGGGGGATTTACCATGTTCTTATGTAGCTCAGGAAGTCCTTGAATCATAGGTGTAGTGGGATTAAATATTAAAAAATACTTCAAAAGACTTTCATCTATGAGACCCATCCATTCCACTTCCTTTAACCTATTATGTACCTTCTCTACCATTTTCTTTACATGCAAAGATGAGATCATTTTATAAAAATGTGTGTCATTTAACAAATCAAACATTGTTTTATCATAATCACTCCTATTCATGATCACAATCTGACCTCCCTTGTCAGCTGGTTGCATCATAATAGACGGATTAGTCTGTAAACTGACCATTACTGCAAACTCATCCTTAGTTAGATTATACCATCTATTCCTTTGATAATTAGCTTTCTGTGAATGATATAACTTATAAACCTCTTCTAAGCAAAGCTGCTCAAACGCGTTGATTAAAGAATTCTGCTTAGGCAGAAACAGGCTAGCTTTCCTGGTTTCCTAAAACTAGATTTTTCACCTTCATCATTGCTTTCATACATTATTTGTAACATCAAATTACGAGTAAATAATTTAATATCAAACACAATCTCAGTAATATCGGAACCAGCAGTTGGAATAAATGAAAGTCCTTTATCCAGTACATTACATTCATGTTGTGACAATTCATAAGAAGACAAGTTAATTACTAATTTCTTATGTTCATAAATGCCTTTTTGATTGTATAAGGACTCACCGTCCCTTCTACATGCTTCCTTTTGGCTCTCGTAACACTTCTCCCCCTCTGCTGCCCTCTGTTTTGTCCTCTCCCTCCTCGGCTCATTGATCTGTCCCTGGTCGGAAGAGGAAAAGTCAAACTTGCTGGACCAA
The DNA here is from genome assembly GCF_019279795.1 of Protopterus annectens. Taxonomy (NCBI): domain Eukaryota; kingdom Metazoa; phylum Chordata; order Ceratodontiformes; family Protopteridae; genus Protopterus; species Protopterus annectens. The sequence continues at coordinate 1,804,181,088 of NC_056744.1, forward strand.
GGGGTCTCATAAAAGATGAAGGCTCATTAGCATACTTTTGCGATATAGGGACATCTCCGTTCTCTTCCTGATGAACTTCGGCTGTCGTAATGATAGTTTTCCGTCTTGCTCCATGCGGTTCAGTCGTTTGTACAGTGCAACCTATACTGTCGGTTGTATGGGTCTGCCCCTCAGTCTCTTCATGTCTAACATTAATACCCTGGTTGGTTGAAACCTCTACGATCATCTCATGATTGATGGAAGCTGCCGTCTCTGGTGCTCCATTTCGAGGAGTGATCTCTGTGTTCACATTGGGTTCTCATGGCCATGTGAAGACATTCCCCTGTGAGAAATCATTACGGCCCATTTGCAATTTCTTTAAATTTGTCTGCAATAGCTTTCGAGAATATACAAAAACATTTTCCATGGTATCATTCATAGGCTTCATTATTGGATTGGCACAATATTTTTTACAGAGTTCAATATAGGATCATAGGATCATAGGAGGTTACTAGGCTATTGACCCACAGATCATTTCAAGTCTAGCCGTTTCATCCCAATGTAATACAATAGATACTCTAGTCAATATCCAGGATTGTATTTAGTTATGACTGCCCATGTCCAGGAGGATTGTGGACACTATCCCTGGTAAAAATTTATGGTGCCCCATCCACTCATCCAGGTTACTTTTGAACATTGTCATAGACACTGTAGTCATCATCATCCCTTTTCAGTTTGAATTATAGGTTTCTGCTTGTGCTATGTATAGGAGCTTTAACTGTGTAGCTCTGAAATACCCCTTCAAATCAGGTAATCCCAAACTGCCCTGTTCTATTGGAAGAATCAGCTTATCTCACTTCACTCTTGCCATCTTCCTCTGCCAGATATACCTATTTAGGATTTTTAGTGCTATACAATGGTGGGTTCTGAAATGGATATTTCCTGTGAATTTAGACACTTTATGATAACACTATTCAAGTTTTGCTTTTTGTGTTGCCTGGAGGTTAGTAAGGATGGAAACACAATAAAGTATTGAGGGGAGGAGGTAAGTAGTGGCAAGCATAGTTTTAGTTACATTGGTGGGAAAGTTTTTTGTTCTGTGATGCATCCCTAGTTATTGGTGATTTTTTTAATGCAATTTTGCATATCATCAAATTTAAGATTACCATCCACTATTATCAATAATAATTTGATATGAGAAGTGACTTTGACGGCTGCATTATTAAGAGAAAGGATTTTATTTATTTATTTTTTTTCATCAGAGAGGTATTTTAAAAAAGTAGTAGTTTGTTTTATTTTTGGGGGGGGGGGTTGAGCTTGAGTTATGAGTTACAAAGCCACGTTTCAGTTGCTGTTAAAGCTTCCCCAAGTCAATTTTGGAGATGTGCCAGGTAATCTGACATGCATATGAGTGTTGAGTCATCTGCATATTGTATTAGGGAGGCCTGTTGTGTGGCTACGTGCAGTGTTGGTGAGAATGTTTAAGAGAAGGGGACCAAGGTTAGAGCCTTATGGTACACCAGTGGTCATACCTGTGCTCCCCCTCCTGTTTAAACAATTCATTTTTAGCACAGTGTGAATAGAACTCGTTCTGGTCTCACTTTCCCTTATTTGCTACTCTTGATGCTAGTGCCATGCTTTGATAGGTTCATAGGTTCATAGGTAAGTACTAGGCTATCTGTCCAAGGGCATTTATAAGTCTAGCCAGAATGTGTTGGCTTTTGCTGCCCCCTTAGATTAGGTCCCTGTGCCTCTGTTCAGCAGAGACATTAGTTCCCTGTGCCACTGTCCAGCAGATCCACTGCAGTGATCCCCAGGGTAAATTTTCTGTTTCCCATCCACCCGTCAAGGTTTCTCTTGAAGAGTGTTAGTGAGGGGCTCTGCCTGATGTATATTGGAATCCTGTTCCAAAGCATGGGGAGTCTCTGGGACAGGAATCTATCTCTCCAGCATTATATTTAATGGAATCTAGCACAAGAGTTTCTTCCCTCTCAGCTGAAGCAGTCAACAGTTTTAAATAACTCAAGCTGGTATTAAAGTTTAACTTTTGCCAATCACTAAGCAAAAGAGAGTCTTAGTTCATTTGGGCAGGCATTTTCAGTACTCTCAAACCACGAGGCAAGTAACAAATTTGATGTGGGCAAAACCAACAGACAATTAAAAGATAGAATTAGAGAGCATATTTACCACATTAAGAAAAAGAGTACCTTCAATGCTCTGGCCAAACATGTTAGGGAAACCCATGACCAACATATATTTAAGTTTATGGTCTTAGGGAGATGTTATGAGAACCAAAGGGGGGGGGGGACATCAGGAGTAAGACCGAATGTTTGGAGGCTAACTGGATTGTAAGATTTTGAGCTGATGTAGGACATAGTCTTAACGACCATGTACCTATGAGACCCATCCTGAAGAATAGACCATTATGTAGATAGTTTTTATGGTTTATAACAATCTGTACATTTTTAGATTTTTATGTTTGTATAGAATTTTAATGTAAGGCTTTTTACCATTAAATGTTAAGTGTTTTGTCATGTGACTGTGAATTAATGGTATAAGAGAGGTGTGTTAGTTTAAAATGTATACACCTAAAGAAGCATTCAGTGAAAGCACTTGTGTTTGTGTCATTAAAGCTAGTGGAGAACCTGGAGCCTTGCCGTTGCTTATTTTTTATCACTGAAACTATTACGTTTGTAATATTTTTTAAACAACTTAGAATATCTTAGCAACCATTTAAGTTACACACATAGTGGCAGCAGGAATTTTATTCATCTAGCTGACAGCTTTCATATGAAGCTAAGGAGTTTTGTCTGTGTTTCTTGGTTGTTGAGATATTTAAAAAAATGTGAAAATTATATCTGTATAAATTAATATCGTAAAAACAACAGTTAATATTTTTTTAACTGCACTAGACAAAGATCAAATAATAATTCAGTTGAGTTTGCCATTCTATAAGTTTTAAGATGAAATCTTTTAAAACCTTGTCCATAGCATGGTTTTGGAATTATTGATGCAAATACGAACAAGCAATATTTGATGCCTAGAAGCATCAGTAGGAGTTAACTGCAGATGCACCCGAAGGAGTCACTCGGATGTAATGAGTTCAATTCCTATCTTTTTAACAGATAGGTGATGAAGCACCAGTGTCTCATTTTTACTTCATTACCCTGCATTTATATCTTCATTATTGCTGGAGCGTGATCTGATATAGTTATTGGATAGGTATCACAACTTTCAATTAAATGCACATGTTCCTGTGAAATATAATTTCTGCCTAGCCTAGCCCAGTTGTTGCACCTTAAGGAATAATACGTACACTGTCTATGTTCCTACTACTGAATAAACATCTTTCATACCAAATATTTTTATAAATATTTCAAAAATCTACCTTCTTTTGTTATATTTTTCCCATCTAAGCCCCACGGATGCATTCTCACTGTTGCAAGTCTAATTCCAGTCCCTACCTATAAGTAATATTCCTTGTCAACAGCTTATTATTTCTTCCAGAACTTTCTTAAGCTTCACTGTAGCAGTTTTAAAAAGAATATAAATCTATGTCAGCATATCATCCTCCCTTGCCAGTAGCCCTTTACTATCACAAATCTACCATTATTATTTTTTCCTCTTCTATCATTAGTGGAGCTCTCCTAGCAATTAATATAAGTACTCCGCATTTCCTTTGTCCCAGACATTCCACTGAATAGTCATCCTGAAATTCTTTCTTTTCAAAATTCACATGTTCAGTTCTTTCCAAATGTTGTCTCCTGTAGCATTGCTATTTGCACTCTGCATTTTTTAATATAGTTAACTACTCTTTTTTGTATATACCTGTGAGGCCATTCATGTTACTTGATAATATGGGAAAAGTTGCCACTATGATAGAAGTTACTGTTCCCACCTGTTATGTATAACAGCTTTTTTAATGTCTGTTTTCGGGTTCTGTGTTAACGTGTATGCATTAATGTTTGGCAGGTTGATCTTTTATACCCTTGTTTCTTGTTATATCCATTTGAACCTATGTCACATTTTAAAGACTTTTCACACAAACAAACAAACAAACAAAAACAAACAAACAAACAAACAAAAAACACATATCCCCAGAATATCCCCATAACCTATTGACTTAATAAAACACACAGAACTATGTACATCTTCAAATAATGATGTATCACCCTCCAAGTATAAACAATTGTCTCAGACTGACAGGTACACTCACATGCTTTAACAGACCTATAATTAACGTTTTGTATGATAAGATGCATAGTATAGCCTGTGCTTCTACTTACATGAAGTGCTCTGTATTTGTCTTATCTTTATTCCTCTCCAAGATGTAGAAAACATGAATGCTTTCAGAAAATATTACCTTTTATCCTTAAATGTTTATTGCCCTGTTATCAGCTTGTTTCATAGAAACATAAGAACAAGATACATAGTTGCCTTCATCTACATGTTTCTCATGTTACACTGTAAACATTTATGTAAAAAGTAAAACTTTTCATTACATTCCATCTTCCCTTATTTACTTGTTTCCACTTAAAACTTGTTGTTAGATCAAGCCAAGGGTCTTAATCCAGTCATTATCCTACGTAAAAGTAAGACAAAACATATCAACTCAGCTAATATCAGGATATGTATACATTTATACCCCACCCTCCACCTCAACAACTCAAGATTAGAGCATATTAACCTAACATGCTTTTTTCTAGGCTTTCTTCTATTTTTATATTGCAATGCCAACATTTCTTAAAACTGAAAAAGAAGAAAGAAAGAAGGAAGGAAGGAAAAAGGGGCACCTGTTTACTTTAGTATCCTTATAACACACAAAAATAACTGAAAATGCTTTACTGTCTAACATGCAGTTTATGTCATGAAATGTTTTATAAAAGTGCTGTTTAGAACAAAAATAGTTTACTTGCAGCTACCTCTTTCCTTCCTCTTTCCTTCCTCTTCCTCTCTCCTTAATACTCTTCCAGACATTAATGACATGAAGTAGGGAATATGCTTTGGAGACCCCTACAAGTTTAACAAGTGATAAAAGTCCAATATTTCCAAGTTTTATTTTTCAATCATATTTCACAAATGTAATTGATACTTTGTAACCCCACATGTGTACATTAATTTCCAAGTTGCTTGTTTTCTTCCTGTTGACTTCCATCTTCCAACTCTAGTCTCTGGTTCATTTCCAACGTACTCCCCATACTTCTAGTCAACACTTGTGTTTTCTGTCTCTCGAGCATTTGCTACTGGAAGTTTGGAAAGGACCAGGTTTGAAGCCTACACACAATGTACCCTTTCAATTAACTCCTGCTGTGGAATACCATTCCAGTTGCTTATTTGTACTTTCATAAAATGAATATACTATACTTTCTTTACATGTTCTGTCCTATAATTATACCATTTTTTGAAACATCTCTTTTTCAGCAATCTAGTACTCCAGCCAGCTTTTTCTTAACTTTGACCTCTGATTGTTGCAGTTTTATGAATATCTGTTTAAAGCTTCTTCCACTTTGCCAGCCTTTTGTTATTTGAGTTGATATACACATTCAGGGATTCATTTATTTTAATCAGCTCTGAGCACCTTTGACTTATTTTTGTTTTCCTCTAGATAACTGGAAGCCATATCTTGCCCTAAAGCTGGAGCCTGATGTGCTTTTTTGCTGAACAGGATTTTTCCCAGCCAGTGTTTTCTGCTCATCTTTTGTGGTGATTTTCTTTCAGATTCTCTAAACATCTTCTTTGCTGGCATCCAGGCAGTGTGCTTACTAGCCAGCAACTGAAATTTACCCAAAAAGATAAATTCATGGCTCTCTTTTCTTCATTTCTGTTTCACAGTGGGAGGGATGAAAGTAAGCTGTTACTCAGTGTGCAGCCATCTTGGAAGTCACTAACTTCAGTTGTATCTTATCAGAGACAGGGATATTTTTTTACTTTTATTATGTATACCATTTCCAGAAATGTTTGCCCTTATAGCCCATATATGGTCAGGATTGCTCCATCCTTCCATGCCTACAATGCCTACAACAGCTCCTGCCCTTTTCATAGACTCCAGGCAAGGGAGCCTGCAGGATTTTTTGCAGGGGGGTGCAAACCCAGAGCCCCACCCACACAGTCACACCCCCTCACCCCCTCAGCCCCGCCCCTACTCCACACCCCCTGCAGCCATTCCAGTGTCTTATTACTTGGATATTTCTCACCATTTGTCATAGACACTGTTCAAATCTCTCAGTGTGCATACTGTTTTATGCTTTACTTGTACAATGATTACAGATATTTGGATTTCATTTACAACTTTTATTTCAAATTTTATAGCACAAACACTGATAGACATTTACTAAACCTAAACAAAGCAATAGTCTTGCAATGAAACAGACTTGGTATTAAAACTTCTCTACCTTTGAAACCCACATTCACTGAAACAGCACTGAAACGCACATTCAAAGAAAATGCTTCTGGCCAGTGGCAGGGTAAGTTTACCTTTGGACCGTTTTCAAATCATAGGCTCCTTGCACACATTATTAGAACCATGCAAAAGTTCTTTGATTCACCTTCCTGACTGTGTTAATTATACTATATAATAACTGAATTATACCCCTTGTATAATACAGCACCACTTGTTAGAGTGTGTTTTAAATTTATAGTTCTGAACAGTTTTCCTTTAAGCAATGAAACAAATCATATGAACCAATAATGACAACCTGTCCAATTCAGAACATTTCACCATAAAGGGCCACTCAAACATCTGTCATACAATCAACCAATATCAATCAATATGCAGTATCTCTGCAGAAGTAAAAGTCATCTGAATAATTCCACTTTAAAGAGATCTGAAACCAATGAAGAGGTTGCTAGAAAACAACTTTATATTTCAGTGTTTCATTTACAAATTCAGTGCCTGTTGCCCTTGAAGAATAAATTGCCTATGTTACATTAAAAGAAATGGCAAGCTGGTATATTGCAATAGGGAGTGGGGGGCAAGAAAAACAGGTTCATAGTTATTAGGTGTCTCATCCAAAGGAGGACATACTAAGGACTGCAGTACCATACCCCCTTAAAATACAAATGTATATGCTGTAGGAATAGAACCTACAGCTCTTTGCAACAAGATGCAAGTATGCTACCTGCTGTGCTAACACTGCTTTAAAATTATATACCACAATAATGATACCAGTTGCTAAACAATCTCTCTTTCTCTGACTCTGTCTGTCACACACACACACACACACACACACACACACACACACACACACACACACACACACACACACACACACACACACACATGCACACACCTCAATTTCTTAGTGCAAGAAATCTGGACAAAGCCAAAATTAAACAGGGACAGATTATAAATATTGCTTTTATGAACTTATAAAATTGCTAGAATGACAGGATTTGTGTTGGTACGCATTTTTCTAAAGGATATGATTTCTAAAACTATTTAGCAACTTCCATCTTTTTTAGGAGGAATATGGGGCAAAAATCTGGACATTCTGCAAAAACCTGGACAGCTGAGGGGTATGATACCTCCCTTTTATACACGCACATGCATATATAGTTATCTACATATATAGATATATAAATAGAAATATAAGAATACACACTACATAATCTGGATAATCTATGTGCAACATAAACAAAAAGCTCAGAATCTTCTCTTGAAGTGATGCTCTGTTTGCCTTTATATTTCAGATCTCTTGAACATGCAGGTGGCAAATAACAGAATTCATTAGGCAACCCTTGGTCTCTCTCTTTATCTCTCTCTCCTTCTTCTCCACCCCTGCTCTTCCGTAACCCTTCCTGACTTGCAAAGGTTTATAGTACTGTTGTTTTCTCAGTTTCATAAAGTTTTATTTTAGAAGAAACTGAAGGCAGCATTTTTAGTATCTTTAGCTTAAACCTACAGTTTAAACATTGCACAGAAGAATGCATAGGCTTTCCTCCTCTATGCAGTTCTTATTATCCTTTCTAAATATTCTTTTTTCTTTTAAATGGGAAGGGGTATGTTTTATGTTATTAGTGTCATTGCTGCATGAAACAGATTTGCGTATTGCATTACCTAGTTGAGGTACGTGATTATTGTGTGTGTGTGAGATTTGTTTTTTAAGTGAGATTTATTTTTTTAAGTGAATGAAAGCAGTGCTGAAAACACACCAGTTTTTGTAAGTGGCATAGACACATGTGCTGATCCTTTGGCTTCATCTTCAGGTGGTCATTCCTTTTCCCATAAAAGTTATTCCCTTAAGCAGTAACCTAAGGAGCTGTTTACTATTGCAGAACTGCTTGTTCCTGATTTGCTCCACTTAATCAGTGGTGTGGTAGTCTGTTGCTGTTTTATTTACATAGAAACAGCCAAAATGTATCCTACATCTGATTGTCCAAAACATGAGCATCTGCAGTAAACCATAGCCAACCATGTAATGATTTCATTGCCTTACAAAGAAGGTGGTGGCACAGAGTTCCAAAAAAAATAATGTTTACTAATTTTTTTTTTAATTTTAAATACAAATGTTTCCAGCTCTTGAACTCTAGGTTTTCTTAGCTGGGAAGTACTATGATCAAACAGTGAGATTAAATGTATATTATTGTTTAAAGTCTCTCTCTCTTTTGTGGTTTTGGATACATGAAAGCAAAAATAAATGAATACAAAGCATATAAAATAATAAAAAGTGATAGATACAACAACATGGCCTGGCAAGCATGTCACTTTTAGGCTTTTATAATAATGGTTCCACTGTTAGCCCCTTTGTCTCTGATTAGGTCTCAGTTTGGCTATATATTGGGGGGTTGCTTCAAAAATTCAATGAGCATTTAGAATTTAGACTAAATTATTGGAACTGCATTAATATTCTCCAGACTTCAGTTTAACTAGGCATACAGTGTCTTTTTCTGACCCATTTGCACACTAACCTTCTTGCTGCCACATTTTGATTTTTTTTCTTGTTGCATATATATACAGTCAGATCATTACCTAGTTAACACAAATCAGATCCTTCTGTCACTTTTCTCTCTAAGTAGTTTAGAAGAAAAAAGAAATCAAAACTAATCAATTAAGAACCATGTTGACTTAAATGGAATATTTTCAGTGATTTTTAAGTTCTTAAATGCATTCATCAGTTGTTGGTTTTGGATATTTGTGCAACATTTCATAGGTAGGTACTAGGCTATCGGCCCAAGGGCCTACATAAGCCTAGCCAGCAAGGTTCAATGGCTTACGCCACCCAAGAAAGTTATTTTCCTGTGCCACTGTTGAGCAGAGACACAGAAGTGATCCCCGGGGTGTATTTCCTATTTCCTATCCACTCATCAAGATTTTTCTTGAAGAGTGCTAATGAAGAACTTTGCTTGACATAGATGGGTAGCTTGTTCCAGAGTATAGGAAGTCTCTAGGACAGGAATCTATCCTTCCAGTGTGTCCTGTTTATTGTGGTGACAAGGTTTAGGTCCCTAGAGTGTGTAGCTCGGAGGGATTGGGATTTCTTTAGGTGTAGCATGTCCAACAGCTCTGGGTTTGACATAGCTTTATATGTTAGGCAGAGATCACCTCAGAGTAGGCAATATGCTATGGAGTAAAGCTGGAGTTTTTTGAGGCGGTCAGTGTAGGGCATTTGTTTGAGGCCAGTAATCCTCTTTGTGAGGTACTTCTGTGGCCTTTCCAGCTGCTGCAGATGTCTTGTGAGGTACATTCCAAAAGGGGCGTTGTACTCTATAATGGGTCTAATGAGTGTCGAGTAGAGGGGAACAATGACCTCTTTTTTCCTGGATGAGAACCCTTTTATGATGAGGTGTGAAACGTAGAAGGACTTCCTGACTACTGTGGCGATGTGACTATCAAAGGAGAGACTACTGTCCACCTGGGTCCCAATCTTATCACGCATTTGGTGTTAAGTAGATTGCTGCCTATGTGGTAGTTCATGGGTACAGAGTTTTTACCAAAGGGGATGGCACTGCACTTTTTGTCATTGAGCTTGAGGCCATGGCTCTGACACCAGGCATCAGTCTCAGTGAGGCCCTTCTGTAGGATGTCCACGTCATTTGGGGACTTGACTATGGCTCCTAGTTTGCAGTCATCTGCGAACTTTATTAGCCAGAGGCCTTCTGTGTTAGCCTGTACTTCATTGAAGTAGATACCAAACAGGAGAAGTCCTAGGATGGAACCCTATGGTACTCCACTTGTCACTGCTTTGAGATCAGATTTGGAGTCTGCAACTTTTACAGTGTGGGTTCTGTCAGTGAGCCAGTTGACAACCCATCTTGTGACATAGGGATTTATACCTAGTTTAGTGAGTTTAGCTATAATTCCAGAATGGGGGATGATGTCGAAAGGCTTGGCGAGGTCAAGATAGGCTGTGTGAACCACCTTACCCTCATCCACGGCTTTGGTGACTGCCTCAAAGAAGTCGATCAGGTTCAGGAGGCATGATCTGCGTTTCACAAACCTGAACTGGGTGGGATCCAGAGTTTGGAGGTTACCAATGTCTTTGTTTATGAGTTCCATGATGATACTTTGGTAATTGTGAAACTAACATTATGCAGTCTAGAATAATAGTAATTGGTAAAATTAACTTATTATATATCTCTGCGATATTTTAAAAAATGTGATCCAATAATCTTTGAATTGCTTATGGTAATTCTTTATTAACATAAATCACATCTTATAATCATAAGCTATGTTTTTTGTAATAAAGTATACCTTAAATGATAAATAGGTATATGTTATAATGAGCGTCTGTATGTTTAAATATGGATAGCTACTGTTTTAAAATGAATGTACTTTTGCAATCTCTTTGGAAGAGGTTGCACCTGCCTTCATAATAAATATTGCGTAATAAAATAATAATTATACTAATAGAAATATCTTTAATGATTACATTATATAGTTTTAGCAGTACAAAAAAATGTATTCACTAGCCACTGCACTGTCATTTTTTAAAGCTATTTGATATGCATTTTGTATCTGTATAATACACAAATCTTATAAATGAAGCATAAAACATGCATACAACCCATCTTCTATCACTTTCTGTTGTTGCAGGAAACAGGTTTACATAGCATGCTTTAATTTCAGATCCTGCAGTTGTTTCCTGTCTAAGAAATGTGTAACCATAACATTTAAACTGCGGGAACAGACATACACACACATATATATATATATATATATATATATATATATATATATATATATATATATACATACACATATACACATACACACACACACTGTACACCTCTTAAACACTTAAAAACACACATGCACACACGGGATATTGTAAGGACCAACATGCCTTGGAGGTCACACAACTATTTCAACTGATTTACATATTATTTTGAGAGTAAACACCTGCCATGTTATTTTCCAGTTATGTTACTTCAAATTAATGCCATGCCATCTAAACATGGAAATTAAGTACAGAGGTTTGTTCTGTTAATGCTGATTTTTGCTTCTGCTAGGACATCTTTAGCCTTCCTAGAAATACCATTATCTTGTTACACATCCTCGGCCAGTTATGTAATACCAGTTGATGTGATCACAGAATATTCCATTCCAGAATCAGTCATCTTGGACAAAAAAAAAATGACTTCACTTATAGCCAGTGGATGAAAACATTCACAGATATTCTGGCTAGCATTCTGTTTCCCCACAGAATGTATCTCAAGAGTTCTACAAAAACATTTTGTTAAATGATACATGAAATAATGGCCTGCCACATGTTCACTTATTTTGCAATGAGCCAGGCACTACTCCCTAACGTAGTGCATATAAGCAGCATTAAGTAAAAATGTTTCCTCCTCCATCTCTGTCCTCTGCCTTTTGTTTAATACAAACAACCATTGTTAACTGCAGTAGTATAGCATGCTTCCATATGGATTCAAAGTAACTCATCAAGTTGTCTTTATTCAACTTGTCAACCCAGCACCATGGTGAAGAGGGAAAACACCCTGAATGAGAGACAGACAACCCTCATTTGAATGGTGGCTCGAGCGCTGGAACAGCCAGGGAGATGAGGATGAGAAATGAGTGGCTACTGCTCACTCATCCCTGGGTGTGGAGACTATGGTGGTTTGTTTTGATTTTCAGCTGCTCTAGAGCTACGTGCAAAGGCTCAGTAGCATGGAAAATAGGAAGCAATTGTAAGACAAATGTGTGATGTGTCTACTGTGATAGTAGCCCTTGTCTGAACAGGCAAGGAAGTGCAACTGTACAGAGGGCAGGGTATTGCTGGTCACTAACTTCATCATGGGCATGGTTGGGGTTTACATACATAAAAATTGCTCACATTCAATCCGAATACAAACAGACACAAACTAGCCTCATGGCTGTCTGGATAAAGGATTCCTTTGGATGGCTCATGGTGAGAAATGGCCTGAGTCTCATTAGTAGAGGTTTGTGTTGGCAGGCATGGGGCAAAAAGCATAGACATTTACTGTATTTAATTAACTTGACTTCAGCTCAAACACAACAAAATTTTATTGTAGACTGGTAAACTCCTCTGCACACCCACACATCTCCATCTTTAAATGTAATAATTTATAGATTGTGCAAACCTGGATAAGGAACCCCCCCCTCCTTCCCCAGCACTTCCAGATCCAGATCTCTGTAATGTCAATATACACTATGTGATTAAGCAGGGATTTGGGTAAACATTGTAAACAAATACTGTTATGAGAAGCATTAGCTCACTATAAGTTATCCACCCCATTCTGCAGAGTCACAAATGGATAATACTTGGTTAATCTGCATTATATCTCAATTTTTTTATTGACAATTTATTACATGGTTAAATATGCGAGTTGCATTGTTTTATTTCTGATGCCTTTGGGTGAATACACATAGAGGATCACATAGCAGAGCATGATTATAAGTCTGAACAAGTCAATCAAGACTGGTGGTACTATAATAATGGAGATGGTCCTGCAAAATTGGAATTAAAAACTTAAGGAAAAATTGATCTGATGTATGATCAAATGAATGGGTAGCAGTGGAAACAACCTGAGTGAACCTGAATTTTTTCATAATGTGGAGGAATTCTTTGACAAAAGTCACTGACCTGTCATTGATCCATGAACTGAAGTCCCCAAAGATGAGCCATTGGGAGTATATCAACCCAGATGAGATGAGGAAGTCTGTAAACTTCTAAAGGAATGCCCCAACACTAGTGGATGGATCGTAGATGATGGCACAATTAGAGGTTGCTGGTGTCCAAATGAAAAACTAAAGTGTTGTGTTGCAATTGTCAACCTTGATGTGCTTCAACCCAGTGGCCAACTGATGGAAAATAATTCCACTACCAAAGCAATCAAGCCTCAGATGCTGTACAGCTAAGAAACTGGGAGATATTAAGGCAGCCAGGGTAGGGCCAACATTCCCATCTAACCAGGTCTTAGTGATAAAAGTCTCGTCTTCATCATGCAACAGGTAAGACAAGATAATAGTCTGTTTGCAAGCAGATCTGCTATTATATTACAACAACTAGCTAAAATCTGCAAGAAAGAAAGTCCCACATATCTATCCCTGATGGTTAAGGAGGATGCAATGAGTACCATATGCACCACGGTGCCATATGAGCCACATGTGGTTCTGTCCCATTAGGAGAGCAAAGATATACTAGTATAGGTCGAGTATCAGAGATCTGATGCACCTGACTCTTGCTGTGCATGCTGCCTGCTCTGTGTCTCTTTGAAATACCCAGGCTCTGCCAAGTTATTATAATGGGCCTCAGAAACTTCATCAGTAAAAGAAGGAAAATAATTAGTCTCTGTGATAAATGAACCCCCACAATGTAACAACATACAGTGGGACAAAATAAAACCCAGTACAATTCAAGTGCAAGAAATATTAAAACTTGATATAATCTATACGAATAGATCACTTTCTAAAACTTGACTATTAATTGAATTGTATTAACCATGACATGGTTGAAATCAAGCTAAAAACAATGGGATGTATACTAAGACAATCTAAATAAAATATGAATTAAAACTTGCAAAAAGCTAGAACTGGTCAAAATAAAATTTCTATAAAGTGTAACTGTTGAAAAAGTAACCAGTTAAGTAAAAGTTCAACAATTAAAAGCCAAATTTGCAAAATGCTAATATAGAAGAGAATATATAGTAACAGGTTAAAAAAATCTAACCAATAAACTATATATGTGTACAACGCAATGAACAAATGCCCAAAAAGTCCTATTTTACAGAATGTATGGTAAAATATGCATTAAAATTAGAGTCCAAGTACAGACCTGAACTGAAGAAGAGGATAAAAATAGCATTGCTGTCCCAGTAAGAAAAAAACTTGGTAATTAAGTCCATAATAATGAGTTCTAAATATTCTACAGAAACTTAAAAACTGGCATGTCTAATCTGTAACAGAGTAATTAGAATTGAAAAGCAAACCAAAACAAGCAATGTTAACATATTTAAGTATATAGTAGCAACAGACATATAGGAATACTCCAACAGTTGTTAAAGTCTAAGTCGCTTTAATGGGGCTTAAGGAAATCCAGGCAGCTAATTACACAAACATTTAAAAGGTAGAATGTGGAAGATGGAAGGAAAGGCCACTCCAAATGGCAGAAAAATGGCCAGGACAAACGTAACTAGGGCAGGCCAGTATCACACACCTCCAAGAATAAAAACCCCACAACACGTGCAATAGAGTTACAATAATAAGCTCAGTGCTTTGTAGTAACAGGACGTTATGATGATAAAGTGGGGCAGAGAAGCAGATCCCGGTCAGAGCTTGTGCGGTATAACTACACCAGAGAATATCCAGCTGATGGCTGTAGTCCTTCAACAATAAGATTTACCATATCTAGCAGCAGTGGCTTATTACAGGCAAAGGGACTATTCTTCACACATAAACAAGTACCGACAGCTTCAGCTGAAGCCCCCACACAAGATTAAAGACACACCTACCTCTCCCTTGTACGCTCGGCTCGTCCCAAGTCCAGATGGCTGCTGGAATTCAAATTCTGCACGCGAATGCAGAAGATGAAGACGTAAACCATCGGTCGCATCACACCATGTATGGAGAAGATGAAAACAGGTCGCAAGCACCTGTTCCATTTGTACGACTGGATGCATAGGGCGTTCTTAAAGAAGAACGCCCTTAAAATTTTTTTTTTTAAATTATATGTAAATTTAACTTCTTGCCCACCGATTCCAGGGGGGTGCAAGTGCACCCCCTTGCACCTGCCTGCAGGCGCCCTTGACTCCAGGCCCTCATTCTCATCTTCAAGGTCCTTGGACAGTATGTCTTTTTTTTACCCCCACTCAGCCTGTGGCACCTGTCTTTTAAACAATCCTGTGACCTGTGTAACTGGTGGCATAAGCAAACATCCTATCCCATGGAACCGTGTGGCAGATGGGTCCTCATATGTTTATATACATTCGTTACCATTCTTAATATATTATTTTAGATATTTTATTCTTGTGATTTTGAATCTAAATTATGTAACTACATCCATTTTCCTCGTAAAATATTTTTTGGAACTATTAGCTTCTGACATAAATAAATAAAATTGCTTATTTATTGGCATTTGTTTACATGGTTAGTCTGAATTTGCTTCAAAAGACCCTTTTCAGAGGAGGCCCAGGGAGAAAATTTCCAGAACAAAAAATACAATTTACAATTAATGATTGCATGTGTTAATAGTTATAAAACAATATAGAATCATGAAAGATAACAGTACAAAGTGTAAATGAAAGAAAAATGTATTATATAATGCTGTACAATGCAATTTTAAAGAAACAATGCCACACAATATAATTTTGTGATAATATCTTTTTAATTTAACAGGTTATTGTTGCTCTTCATTATTTTTAATATATTAAAAAGATGCTTATGGTGCATATTTTCTTTTACCGTCATCTGTTTCCTTTCAATTATATTTCAAATTCTTGGCCAGTGAAATGTCATTGGGTTCAGCTGCAGTCTGCAATATCCCAAGCAGGAAACTGGATAAAGCTCTACACCAAAATGTGAACAGTATTACATTATTAGAAAGAAAAATTATCATAAAATTACCTGAAACAGACAGAGAAATATTTTAGTAGCATATTTTGATGTCTTATTCTGACTACAGCTGTTGAGTTAATTGTTAATATACTCACTGAAATTTCAAACATCATCTGCTTTTGTTGGGAGTGAAGTTTGTAGAGCTCTTTAAGTCGTGATTCCAATGGAGTTAAGAGTTCTTTCAGTCTGTCCTGTGAAAATAAATACACCATCAGAAATTAGTTTTGAAATGAAGTAATATGTTCACATTCTGAGTATATCACATATTGATCATCACAATGTCTTTGTTTCTGAGTCATTGAATTGATAGTTTTATATTAGGATACAGACATGTTAAATATAAGAATAATTTACTATTAAAGTGTCACTGCATTAAGATGGCTGCTCCATTAAGTGTGATTAACCCTTTAACGATTGGTACTTAGTATAACAGGATGAATTTCCGAGTCACACCACTGTGGACAAAGTGTGGTCAGTCTGTATGAGCACTTTTGTTATTCAAAAAGACCTTTCTAAGCAGCACTGAGGTGACATAAACATATGTGGCCCTGTGTCAGCTGATGTAACAGTTAGCTTCTTATGATGTCACTGCTCAGTTTCTACCATTTTAGATGTGGCCACGATGACATCACCCAGCATGTAGGTGATGGCGCTAGTCAGGATCTGCTTAGTGAAATATGTAAAATACTGTACCTGGTCATGCATGCTGTTGGTTCATGCATGATAATCTGGCATCATTGTACTTTAATGACACCTGTCAATCATTACTACAGGGGGACCACTACAGCTCCTTTACCTCACTGGTTGAATAGATTTATTTGTCAGCTAACATGCTGCCAATGAGGGACGTTGTTTCATTCTATTACATGTTTCTGTGTAACTCGAGGTTATAACAGCAGCTCTTGTTTAAAATAAAAAAGTCTTTTGGCTTTTCCCGGTTAGGGGTTGGCATAGCAGAACTCTGGTCCGCTCATGATTGGCAGTGGATTTTTACGGTGCCAAGTTGCCAGCCTGACACCCAACCTTTAAAGGAGGCATGCCCATTCACGCTCACACCTACCTGCATGTGTTTAGCATCACTCGACCGCGGTGGGGATATGCAGACTCCACACAGAAGGCGCTCCAGCCGAGAATCGAATGGGAGAACCTCTTCCTGTGAGGTGACAATGCCAACCACTGCACCACCATGGCCATTCTAGCAGCTCTTATTTAAAATCATAGTCTGAAATTAAATACCAAAAAATGCATTATTTTATCCTTTGGGAAGTCATCTACCCAAGGGAACTACCACATTGACAATACTCCCCTAGCAGCTCTTGTTTAAAATCATGGTCTGAAATTAAATGCCAAAAAAATATATTATTTATTCCTTTGGGAAGTCATCTACCCAAAGGAATTACCACATTGACAATACTCCCCTAAGAGTTGACCCAGTTGTTCAGGACTTGGGAACATACGCAGATAGTGACCTAACTTTTGGCCAACTTGTGTCTGTTATTGTAAGAAAGTCTTTCTATATTGCACAGCTTATAAACAAAGGGATTGTGTCTAGATATAGGGATGTCATTGTCCCACTTCACTCAGTCCTCATTAGGCCAGTCATTGAATATAAAGTCCCTTTTGTCATATATCTGTCCAGACACATTTAACAACTGGAATGCCCACAGAGATGTTGTTGTTCTTCTTTCGGCTTTTCCCAGTTAGGGGTCACCACAGCAGAACTCCAGTCTGCTAATGATTGGCAGTAGATTTTTATGGTGCCGCGGTGCCAGCCCAACGCCCAACCTTCAAAGAAGGCACGCCCATTTATGCATGTCTTTCAGATGCCACTCGACCGCGGTGAGGACATGCAGACTCTACACAGAAGGCGGTCCAGCCGAGAATCGAATGAGAGAACCTCTTGCTGTGAGGCGACAATGCTACTGCTGCACTACCACGGCTTCTATGGACTGACATAAAGCCCTGTCACTGTGCTCTGTATCCTACAGACTGGTAAGAGATGACCTGTGTCTGGCATACAAGGTATCCTCTGAGCCATTACTGATGGATTTACTGCACATCAGCAAGTCAAATGACATCCAAAAGACTCAATCTAGGGATCAAGATCTCTTCTGTAACATCAACAGAACTGTTTGGAGGGACAGGTATATCTCACAGAGGATACTACTGCTGTGGGACAGACTTCCCCTCCACATAAAACAAAATTCATCTTTTTCCATTTTCAAACGCAACTTATATCTATGAATGGGAAACAGAAAATGTATCCCATGGCTATCCCCTGTACTACTAATGGACAGAGGCAGCTCCTGAATGCTTTATCCCATGCATGGGTCTGCTCAAATTATCTGTGATATGAACCTAGTTATTCTCATTAGGAGTAATATATAATTATTGACTGTGAAATGGGTAAGGTCATTCTATGACCTAAAGGACGGGTTATTTTAAGCAGGAAAAGGGAAATTGGCTAGGCTTAAAATGGCCCACAAGGGCAGCTAGCCTACTACTTAGCTGTGAATCTATAGCTCCAGGACTTTGCAGCAGGTAGAACATAAAAATATGAAACTGATATAATGCATACTACCTTAAAGTGAACATTGGATAAAATGCTACCCCCTGAAATAAATATTTACGTTTCAGCTTATTAATGCTGGTGTAATAGGTGCTATCAGTGCTCTGTGATTAAATAACATTACTTTTTCAACCAAGGTAAAATCAACCATATACTTCCATTAGTCGCATAATTATACCTCACAACAGTATTGTAGTCTAGAGTTAATAAGGGCATTTACTGTCATTCAGCCTCTGACTGCTGTCAACAGCTCCGTAGGCAAAACTTGCCTTTGTTTCTAAAGGATCTAAAGGTTGTGGGTTTTAGTCCCACACCAGGTGCTTGGATTTATTTCTGGTAGCAACACTGACACAGCAAGAAGAGGGTGGTGCCTTCTTGAGTTGCTATTCCAGATGTTAAATTGAGGTCCCATATGCCTTACAAAAAGAGTAGGGTAATATTTATTTAGTGTGGCACAAACACAAACAGTGCAAGTTGCATCTTCTTTACATTACAGCATTTTATCACAACTTATACAACACAGAGTCTCTAATATCATGTCATGACTAAACCAAACACACCACAAGAGGAACCACAGCCAGGATATGTGGAGCACTTTAGTATGTTTATTAAAAACTTCTGCAGAACAAAAAATGTGAAGCTTACAACAGATAAAAAAAAACCCTCCAGAGATCAAGTCACACCACTACTAATCACATCAAAAACTATAAAATATGTTACAGTGTATTACAATATGTACAAAAATAAAAAAGAATGGAACAGAATTACAGTTTGGCAGTCGTCATTTTCAGGATACACTTAATATTGATGGACTTATTTAATCCAGGTGCAATGTTTGCTTTCAAGTGTAATGGCCAACAGAGTTCTTTAATGTCCAAAAGTGTGTCCAAATCAACTCCCCAAGCATTGTTTTACCCGATCCCAAACAAGAAAGAAAGACTTCTCGACATTATTGCTAATTACAGGATGTTTAAAAAGAGCATTACTGCTTTCTTTATTCTTGACAGAGTGCGTATGTTCATACACCCTGAGCGCCAGCTTATGAGATATTTTACCAGCACAGAACTCCTTGCACCTGTCCCTGCAGGTGAGGTGCGCAACACATATATGAGTTGTAATCTGTTCTGGCCACCCATAACCTATCTAAAGTAGAAAGTGTAATGTATGGGTTGACAATTATGTATCCCACACGTCTTATGAATCCCATGAGCATACGTTATTTTAACTTTGCAAGTATCTTAGGTTGTTTTTGAGTTAGTATTTTTCTTGCACACAACTCTAGGGTTATCCCTTAAGGATATTCCAGTTGCTACTGACAATTTGCTTAATGGCCACAATGTGAACAGTGAAATAGAGTGCCAGTGCCCTATAGAAAACTGAGCCTGCAGAACAATTCCTGCCCCATTTGACAATGGGGGCACACTCATCTTTGCTAACCACCTCAATATCTTTAAAGATGTTACCCCTTTTTGACTACTGTACCCTGTTGCTATAAACATATATTTTAGTACTCTTTGTTTGTATGAGTATCATTCACCTGTAGACGTCATTCTAGAAATCTGGACAGCCTGTCCCTTAATGACACTAACCTTAATGAAGTTAACGTGACTACAGGATACAGGTATATGCATGCTACTGAAAGTGGGTTTTCTATTAACATTCGAGCTTATGGTACCATCCATGGCATCTACATTTAAGATGGTATCCAAGAAATTAATGATTGTTTTCAGACCAGCTGGCCATAAGGAAAAGAAAACTGGTAGTTATTAACACAATTAATACTATACAGGTACTCCCTCACCATTTTAATACCCACATCCTGTGGTATCACTCCATTAAGGTCCTTAACATCAAGGGTGGCTAACAAAATTCCATTGCCAAAATCTACATTCCTAGTAAGCTCCAAAAAGTGCCGGAAATCTCTCACATGACCTACTATTCTGCACTAACCAAAACAAAATATTATCCATTAATCCAGTTAAAGGTTTGGTTTTAGCACATAAGGTTGGAATTCTAAAACAAAAAGAGTGGGAATCAGTGATGGTTTTATGCATTTTTTGAATTCCAAAAATGTTGAAAATTTTAGGGAATTCCAAATACTTAAAATGTGAAATCAGTGTGTATTAATTCCAGCAAGGTTGAATCTGTGTATCTATAGACCTTATTGATATCCGAAGGTGTACTGTTTCATAAGAGTTCTGATCACTTAACATTTCCTCAACTTTGCAAATGTGAGTGTTCGTATTCACTAGTACCCACCCTGCTTTCATGATCCTGATGTCCTTGTTGTGACCTACAAGTTTCTGTTTGTTACTGAGTCTGACAAACGTTTTACTTGTGGGTTTTCTAATAAAGCTTTGATATTGTTCTCTCAGCCTGATTCAAATACTTCTACAGTCTGTTGTAATGAGGGGTTAAAGGAACTGGCACACTTAAATCGACAACAATCGGTTATACTCCCAGCGAAATCAGTCAACACCTGGAGCAGATTTAAATTCCAAAAATACTGTTTCAATTTCATCCAAAACGTGCACTCAAATTAGTAATCTCAAAAACAGAAGGGCAAGAACTAAAAGGATAATACTTCATAATATTACACAATTGGTAACTTCTATAAATTTTTATTTAAATGCAAAGAATTAGTGCTTTGGCAGACTGCCTTTCAAGGTTCTAAAATACATACAAATTCTCCTGTTTATAAAGGAGTAAAAGGAAACACAAAGTCAATGGGAGAGCACTGCAAGTTAATAAATCAACATGAATTACTTCTTTAAAGATGCAATTCCAGAGAACTTGTAGACTAAATAATTAATAATTTATTATTAAGACCTTCAGGAGTAAGAGTATTATACGAGAAAATGTATCATGCCTCTTTTCTCAGAAGAATCTCAGATATGGTGAGAGATAAATCTTGATTTTCATAGTAATACATAATTAAATAAAGTGACCTTTGTTACATCCAGACTGACGTTTAGGGTATCTGAATCCACGTTGTTTAAAGACAATTTGTGCAAATACAAGAATAAGAACTGTATGGTTATATTGCAAGTTGCATATTTGGATCAGACTATGAATTAACCAAATTTATTTGGACATTCACCATGAGAGAAGCTTACCATGCCTATCTCTCAGCTGTACAGATTTTCACAGAATGTCCAGATTTTTGCCTAATATTTTTGGTCTGTTTTTCATAAAATTGTGATTTTCTGACAAATTAGTGGCAAATCATTACATACTGAAGTTTGAAAATAATGACAGACAGTTGAGTTTTAGACTTCATACCCTTCAGAAAATTCATGCTAATAGGTTCATAGGTAGGTACTAGGCTATCTGCCTGAGGGCATTTATAAGCCTAGCCAGAGTGTCGGCTTTTGCCGCCCCATTGATTAATTAACTGATCCTCTGTCAAGCAGAGCCAATTAAGTGATCCCAGGCATGTATTTTCTGTTACCCATCCACTCGTCAATGTTTCTCTTAAAGAGTGTTAGTGAGGGGCTCTGCCTGATGTAATTTGGAATTTTGTTCCAAAGCATGGGGAGTCTCTGTGACAGGAATCTATCCCTCCAGCATGTTCTATTTATTGTTGTGGCAAGGTTTAGCTCACTAGAGCATGTGGCTCGCAGTGACTTGGATTTCTTTAGGTGGAGCATGCCCATCAATTCTGAGTTCGACATGGTTTTGTAATTCAGGCAGAGATCACCTCTGAGTAAGCGATATGCCACTGAGTAGAGACGGAGTTTTTTCAGAAGGGCTGCATTGGACATATGTTTGAGACCAGTAATCCTCTTGGTGAGGTACTTTTGTGGTCTTTCCAGCTGTTGGAAGTGCCTTGTGAGGTACATCCCAAATGGGGCATTGTACTCTATAATGGGTCTAATGAGTGATGAGTAGAGGGGCACTATGACCTCTTTATTTCTAGATGCGAACCCTTTAGTAATTAGATGGGCCACATAGAAGGATTTCCTAATTACTTTGGCATTATGATTGTCAAAGGAGAGATTACTATCTACCTGGGTCCCCAGATCTCTTATTACCTCTTCTGTATTAAGGGGGCTGCCACCTATGTGGTAATTCGTGGGTGTTTTGTTTTTCCCAAATGGGATGACTATGCATTTTTTGACAATTGGCTTGAGGCCATGACTTTGACACCAGGTGTCTATCTCAGTAAGGCCCTTTTGGAGGATGTCCGTGTCAGCCGGAGAGTCAATTATGGCTCCCAGTTTGCAGCCATCAGCGAACTTGGTTAGCCATAGTCCTCCTGTGTTTACCTGTACTTCTGAAAAGTATATGCCGAACAGTAGGGGTCCCAGGACCGAGACTTGTGGGACACCACTTGTGACTGGTTTAGAGTCAGAGCTGGAGCCCGCTATTCTTACTGTGTGAGTCCTGTCTGTAAGCCAGTTGGCAACCCATCTTGTGACGTAGGGGTTTATGTTCAGGCTGGTGAGTTTTTCTGTAATACCCAAGTGGGGAATGGTGTTGAAAGCCTTGGCAAGGTCAAGGTAGGCTGTGTGAACCACCTTTCCTCGTCTATGGCCTTGGTGACTGTCTCAAAGAAGTCAACCAGGTTTAGTAGGCATGATCTGCCCTTAACAAAGCCGATCTGAGATGGGTCAAGTGTTTGGAGGTTCCCAATGTCTTTGTTATTGAGTTCCATGATGATGCGCTCCATAGCCTTGCAGACCAGGCTAGTCAGGCTTATGGGGCAATAGTTACCAGGGTCATTTGTGGCCGCTCCTTTGTGGAGAGGAATAACCATTGCTGTGTGCCATTCTATGGGCATGTAGCCTGTGGAGAGGCTGAGGTGGAACAGCGTATTTAGGTGGGGGGGTTAGTTCATTCTGTAGTTCGTGCAAGACGCAGTCTGGGACACCATCTGGTCCCACTGATGCTGTGTTTTTGGCTTTTGAAAGGGCTGTTTTCACCTGTGCGTCTGTGATTTTTGCGACACTACACTTTTCCGGTATTGTTGTGGGCCCTTTTGGAGGTGAGGGGGGTGAAGTTTGCACTGAATCTATCTGCCAGGATGTAGGCAATATCAGTAGGTTCAGTATATTTTGTGCTATTTTGTACTAGCTCAGAGCATATCTGTGAGTTGCCACTTCGATTCTTAACATAGCTAAAGAAGGCTTTGTGGTTATCTTTTGAATCCTTGGCTATTTTTCTTTCAAAGTTAGCCTTGGATGATTTCATGAGGGACCTCAGTTTCTTACTGATACTGATCAGGGATGTCTTTCCTTCTTGGGATTTGCTTTTTTTCTGAACTAGTTTCCTCCTTCTATTGTATAGCCTGTTTATTGCAGGGTTCCACCAGACTGCTTTCCTTCTCTTAGATGAGTGAGTCTTGGTTTTGCTAGGGATGGCATGATCCATGCACCCTTGTAGGTGCTCATAGAGTGCATTTGTAAAGGTTTCTGCATCTTGGGCAGCGTTATCCTTTGGCGTGGGGGCTGTGAAACTTACCACCTCTGTCTTAAGTAAGGTGAAGTTGCTTTAGAAAAGTTTTTTTACTGTGGTTTCCTTAGTTGGGGGTGGTGGTGGGGTGTGGACAGCCAGAATGATTAGTCTATGGTCTGATCTAACCAGTGATGGGTTGACCTCTGGTGTGGAACACCTGTCGCCCATGTTAGTGATGACCAGGTCCAATATGTTTTCACCTCTGGTAGGGGAGTTTACCAGCTGATCCAGGGCATTTGAGTTGATGAATTCCAGGAAGCACTGGGCCTGGGAATTTGTACTTGAGTAGTTTTCCCAGTGAATGGTAGGGTAATTGAAATTGCCCAATTTCAGGGTATTTGGTAGGACCTTCATATTTTCCAGTGTCTCCAGAAAGGTGGAGTGGTGGTCCTGGGTCATGGAGGGTGATCTGTAGCAGGCCACAATTTGCATTGCAGATTTGCCCAATGTTAGTTGCACATGGATGATCTCAGAGGTATCATGCTGCGTCACTAACCTGGAGGTGTAGGTATATATGGATACTCCCCTCCTTTTGTGTTTCGGTCCGTGTTCTGTGGCCGAAACATGCGGTATGAGTTGTAGCCCAGTAGTGCTGGGGTGCTCTCTGGAGCCTTGAACCAGGTTTCAGTTACTGCACAGATGTCGACGTTCTCCTTACTGAGGAGTGCTTGAGCGCATGTATTTTGAGATTTAAACTCCTGGCATTGAGTAGCATAACCCTCAGTTTTTTGTAACTCATTCCCACCAGTAGAGCTCTTTTAAGTGTGTACCTTTAACTCCCAGTGGGTGTGGCTTCAGTCATTAAAAAATTAAGTTATCACCTCACAGTTCTACTAAATACTAATTGACAGAGCTCATATATGAATACAGTTGTGCTTGCCATCATGTATACTTCAAGATAAAATATTCTGATACCTTGTGTGTAGCATGGTTTTAGAATTATTAATGCAAGTATGAACAAGTAATATATGACGCCTAAAGGAGCAGTAGGAGGTAACTGCAGAAACACCTGGAGACGTCACTCGGCTTTGTGCTGTTTACAGAGGTAGGTTTGACTTTTGAGCCTTGCCTAAAAAAGGCACTATGGGGGCAGCAAGAACCTTGGCCAGTATTCGAAACCCTAGGGGTGACAGGTGCAAGCCATCTCTTGCGAAGCAATGCAGCTTGTTGAGCATGTCGTCCCAGGCTGACAGACACTGGATCCCCTTTGAATGACACCAGAAGCTTAGCTAATTGTTGAAATTGATCATTTTTTCTTTATACTGATGTATCATTCTTGGTGAGGGCAAGATGCTACTCAGGATCAGGGTCATGCCAGCCTGGGCTACATGATCAGAGAGCTCTTCCATGTCTCTTTTCATGTAGTCCAGGGAGATACATCTCAGGTCATTCACACCAACATGAACAATGACAGAGTCATATTTGTACTTGCTCTGGAGTGACCTGAGTGCTTGTGTTATGTGGCGGATTCTGGCTCCCTACAGGCAGCTAACAGTAACCTTCTGCTTGTCCAGCCTAGTGAGTGGGACGTCAGTGTGCCTGACTAAAGAATCACCTATTATTAGTGTGTTGGGTATGTTATTTCGCCTTAAGGGCTGTGACTGTGCAGCACACTGATTTTGTGTTTTATGTGTTGTCTGGTTTGTGACGGGAAGTGCAGGTTGTTTGGGTGTCTGCTTTGGAGGTCTCTGATGCTTTTGCAGGTTTTTATTTAGAGCCTCTGAGTATGATTTTGTGTATTTATGTGTATTTTTTGCCAGTGCTGTTTTAGTAGGTCTGTGTGCGGCTGGAGTTGTGGTGCAGGTGATAACCTTCTCCTCTTGACTGTCTGTTCCAGTCTTGGGTGGAGACAGCTTAGCTTCCAGTTTGGCTGTATAATTGCATCTCTCGCATATGTTAGTGTTTTATGGTAGGAGGAGAGGGTTGTCTGTGTACATCAGGCAGTTGTAACATTGCCTCAGGATACCCGGATTCACCAGCTGGACTGGAAAGTGCACCTGAAGTTGCCCTTTGGTCATGCCTGAATAGTAGGGTGAGCTGCTTAGTTGCTTGGTTGGTGAGGGGTGAATAAAGAGCCTTGCCCTGCTGGGCAATCAGTGTCAGGGTATATTAGTGCTTGCTATTAGGTCTGAGCAAGTGCTGGGCTGTAAGATGCTTTTTGAGTGTTTAGGTTGAGAGTTAGACTAGTTTCAAGGGAAAAACTAAAGAGGAGACTTAGTGGAGCCGGGAATAATTTAACCATAGCTAACTGGCACTGCCCGGTCTGCAAAACCGTGCAAACGCAGTTTTTATAGTAGGGAAATGAAAGAGATGGAAATTAGCCCAAAATGGCCAATAAACTACTAACTTCTGGGCTGGAACCACTCCTCCAGGGACAGATAGGTTGCTCAAAGCTCCCCTCTCTCACAGGTGAACACAGAAACTTCCTTCTATTCAAGTAAGGTATGGGCAACTCAGAAACTAGTATCACAGCCCTGAATTCAGCACTAGCCTGAAAACTGGACTATACTAGCTTAGAAAGGCGGGAAACAAGGACATTTTTTTTTTGTTTTTTTGAAAAGATAAGGCAAAAACAGTAAAAAAAATACACTCAAAACAGCTTTAAACAACTACAAACAATCAGAAAAGGCTATCGCACTTTAGTGTGTAGCCTACAACAGTTAAACAAATTATTTAAACAAAAAACAACTTTTTAAAAGTGCAGGCAGTCAAATAAGTACAATGTGTGAAAAAAAAACAAGCTTTTAAATCACAATAAATGTTGCAAAATCTGCGTTTAGGGTGGAAAACAATCAAGTACAGCAAGAAAGTACAGAAAACTGATACTTAATCACTCCAAAGTCTCTCTCCTAAGCTAGAAGGCTTGTATCAGTTTAAGGCTTTCTAGTGCTACCCAGTAGGTTAGTTACAGGAAAGATGGGAAACAAGTGCAGATGTGGTCTTTTAAACCAGAAAGTTAAAAGAGAAGGACATACTGTCCAAATGGTCAATAAACTACAATTTCTGGGCCAAGAACCTCTCCTCTCATGGTAGACAGGCTACCTAGTGCTTACCACTCCCACTGATAGGCTAAAAGGCTTTCCTCCAACACAGAAAGGCTTGCGGGGCTCAGAAGCTTACCAACAGTCATGGATACAGCAACTCTGTATCTGGACTAGGCTACTTACAGGAAAGGTGGGAAACAAGTGCAAGTGTGGCTTTTAAACCATAACGTAGAAATAGATGGAAAAAAAAACTGCCCAAACGGCCAATAGCTACAATGCACAACCTTTTATTCTATCGACTGTCTAAGTTTGTAAGAGCAGTATTTAAAAAGTGTCCCTATTTTTTGGCCTTAGTCCCACTTTTATTGATGGCTTTGTCCAGATTTCCTGCTCTAAGAGGTTGAGAGGTATGTGCCATGACAAAATGAATACATAGCACACAAGCGCAGAGACAGTCACATGTTAGAGGAGCTCCACTTTGAATGCTTCTTTGACATTCACACGTTTAAAGGGGGCACCATTTTGAAAATCTATTTGCAATTCACGTGTTTGAGGGCACACTGTTTCACATTTGATGGAGGCACCATTTTGAATATCTGTATGACATTCACATGTTTGAGGGGGCTCCATTTTGAATGTTTCTTTGACATTCACATGTTTGAAGGGGTTGCTTTTTGACTGTTTCATTAAATACTGTTCATGAAGCCTACAGTAAATAAAATGCTGGACATGCAGACAGCATGTGTGTTACCAAAGCATGAAGGAAAAGTGCATTGTACAAACTGATAGTCATTTGAGTTTGAGTAGCACATTCATCATTCCATGCAGTGGCATTAAAAATGCAGCCTAGAATACTAACGTTATTACTTCCTGTGTGTGGTTTTAACTCCAAACAGACAGAACTGCCACGAATCTGGAATCTCACTCTTGAATTATATATCACCCCAGATTCTGCTAGCATTTCCCATAGCTGTTTAATTTCCTCACATACTCAATTCATAAGTAATTGGTGTGAATTTGCATTGTCACACCTTTAGAAGCATGACATCTTAGCCCTCCTTTTTTGTACACTTAGCAGAGTTCTGTATCATCTGTGCACTAATCTAGCATAAGCTTACATTTTTTTAAAACTATAAACAATTTAGTGATTTCTGTCCTGCGACATGTTGTCACCCCTAACCAGCTGATGCCCGGGGCAGGCACCACATTTACCCCACCTCTCCTACAGCTCTTCTCCCATGAGATTAAGACAACAGTTTGCTATTTCTCTGTGCTGTTTATTCTAATTTTTATGCTAAACTTTTGTATCATTCTAAATTATTTTTAAAAGCCATTTTGAACATAAGGCACCAATGAGTGTAGTTTTTATACTGCCCTCTCACATTCAGACACCAGTGAGTGTAGTTTTTATACTGCCCTCTCACATTCAGGCACCAATGAGTGTAGTTTTTATACTGCCCTCTCACATTCAGGCACCAATGAGTGTAGTTGTTATACTGCCCTCTCACATTCAGGCACCAATGAGTGTAGTTTTTATACTGTCCTCTCACATTCAGGCACCAATTAGTGTAGTTTTTATACTGCCCTCTCACATTCAGGCACCAATGAGTGTAGTTGTTATACTGCCCTCTCACATTCAGGCACCAATGAGTGTAGTTTTTATACTGCCCTCTCACATTCAGGCACCAATTAGTATAGTTTTTATACTGCCTTCTCACATTCTTGTCCTTGTTGTTTCTAAGGATTCATTTTCTATAAAAGGTCTGTTGGGTCATTTTATTCCCATCTGCCTTTCATCTGTGCCTCTCCCAAACATAGTCAGACTTGTAACATGTCCCATTTATCGTTTAACACTGGTGTCACATTCAGTTTCTTCTAATGTTCTAGAAATCACAAAAACAATATATTTTTGTGGACAATGATCATCTCATATGTGTACGATCTTTCATTTCCAGCAGTTGTAACTACCACATAGGTGGTAGTCTACTTAACACTGAAAGTATGATAAGAGACCTTGGGACACAGGTGGACAGCAGTCTCTCCTTTGATAATCACATCACCACAGTAGTCAGAAAATTCTTCTATGTGGCACACCTCATCACAAATGGTTTCTCATCCAGGAAAAAAGAGGTCATTGTTCCCCTCTACACGTCACTCATTAGACCCATTATAGAGTAAAACGCCCTTTTTGGTATGTACCTCACAAGACATCTACAACAACTGGAAAGGCTGCAGAAATACCTCACAAAGAGGATTACCGGCCTCAAGCAGATGCCCAATGCAGACCGTCTCAAAAAACTTCAGCTTTACTCCGTCGCATATCACCTACTCAGAGGCGATCTCTGCCTAACATACAAAGCTATGTCAAACCCAGAGCTGTTGGACATGCTCCACTTAAATAAATCCCAATCGGTTTACTATCATAATATCTAAAGTTATAATAAAATGTGTACGTAATTGTTTCGCCGAACGTACACATTTTCATATGGCCCTAATGTCGAAAACTTTTAGTTATGTACTCACCATAACTTCAGATGTTTGGGATCCATCTCGCCTACATTCTGAATGATGGGTTCGGAGCCGATCCCTCGGCTCTCCGACTGCACGCTTTATGCCAAAGAGCGAAGTCTCTTATTGGCTGAGCTTACTATATCCCAGGATGCACCACCATCAGTCCCCCAGATCTAGTTTGTCCGCATACATGCACACATGCATACCCTGCTTATATAACATCGTCAGATGAAACAAGATAAAAACAGTGGAACTCAAACCGTCTATCTCTTCTGATCTGCAAGGCAGGGGAAGGAGGAGATGGATCCCAAACATCTGAAGTTATGGTGAGTACATAACTAAAAGATGTTATGTGATCCTATCACATTCTGAATGATGGGACAGCGCCCTAGCACCTGAATCCTGGGTGGCTCACTGGAAAACACTCCTGAGTACCGTGGAACCAAATGAAGCTCGCCCTTTAGATGCCACATCCAATTTGTAGTGGGAAATGAAAGTGTGCGGGTTGGACCAAGTAGCCGCAGCACAAATTTCCGAAATAGCGAGCTTGGAATGAAAAGCTATAGAAGTAGCCATAGCTCTGGTAGAATGAGCTTTGATAGATGATGCAAGTTGCTTATTTGAAGAAGAATAGGCCTGAGTTATGCAATCTCTGATCCATTTTGAGATTGTAGCTTTTGTGATGGTTTGGCCCAATTTATTATCTGAGAAGGACACAAACAACTGGTCTGACTTACGGTTGCTGAGTCCTGTCTAAATAGAAGCGTAATTGCCTGTGAACATCCAATTTATGGAGAGTGTATTCTGCTTCATTAGAGAATTTTGGAAAAAAAACTGGTAGTTCTAGAGATTGTTGAAGACAGAAACTAGAGCAGACCTTCGGGACAAAGGATGGATTAGGCCTAAGAGATACTCTATCTTTGTGGAAAATCAGATATGGTGGTTTAATAGACAGGGCTTGAAGCTCTGAGACTCTTCTAAGTAATAGCCACTAAGAATGCCGTTTTCCATGACAGATATTTTAATTCGCATGTAGCCCCGGTTCAAAAGGGGGATGTTAATGCACTAAATCAAGATCCCACGGAGGTGCAGGATGAAAAACTGGTGGCCTTAACAGACTCGCACCTTTAATGAATGTTTTGCATAGCCTGCTGCTCATCAAAGGAGGATCCGTGGATTCATGGAATTTAGAGATAGCAGCTAGTTGAACTTTAATAGTTGAGACAGAAGATCCCTGATTAAATAGGGATGTTAAGAATTTCAAAACCTCTGGGACCGAGCAGTGATAGGGTCTAAGCCCTTGAGTTGAGCCCAGATAGCAAACCTCTTCCACTTACTGAGGTACAATTTGTTAGTGGTGGGTTTGTGGGTCAAGACAAAATGTGAACAACTTCCGGTCTAGTGTGTGTCTTCTAACTAAGGTCGGAAGTGGAGGAGCCAAGCTGTCAATTTCAGAGATTGAAGGGACTGATGCCAATGTCCCGACTGATGGATTAGCAAATCCGGATCAGGTCTAATGTCCACGGATCGTCCACTGCATGCTTTTTCAGGTAAGGAAACCATATCTGACGAGGCCAGTATGGGGCAATCAGAATCATTGAAGACCTTAGCTGAGAAGCTTTTGAATGACTTTGGGAAGGAGTGGAATTGGAGGAAAAGCATAAAGCAACCCTGTTGGCCAGGGTTGTGCTAGAGCATCCATGGCCGGTACTTCCTGATGTGGAATCAAGGAGAAGAACCTTTGGCACTTGGTGTTTTGTGGAGTCGCAAATAGGTCCCCCATCTCTTGAAAACCTGGGCTGCTACTGCGGTTTAGAGACCATTCGTGAGGAGAGAGAATTGTCCTGCTTAATTTGTCCGCCAATACATTTGACTTTCCCGGGATGTGGGTAGCTACCAAGAAGCGGTTGGTAGCTACAGCCCATTCCCACACTCTCATGGCCTCTCTGCAAAGGGGATACGATCTGGTCCCTCCTTGTTTGTTCAGATACCAAACCACCGACATGTTGTCTGTGTGGATGGCGATGATGCCCTGAGGAAGGAACTTGTGTAAGGCCTGTAGGGATAGAAGTACAGCCCTCATCTCCAAGACGCTGATGTGGAGAAGAGCATCCGGAAGCCAGGAGCCCTGAACTAGCCTGCCCAGACAATGCCCCCACCCTATCTGGGAGGCATCTGTCGTCAGGGTAACCACTGGAGGGGGGAGAACAAAGGGTTTTCCCTGATCCAAGTTGGATGTCTGAAGCCACCAGCGAGGTCCCTTTGCATGTTTCCGTAATCATGATGTGATGATTGAGGGAAGATCTTGAAAGGACCATTGAGTTGATAAGAGCCACTGGAGAATCCTCATGTGTAACCTTGCTAGAGGAACTAAAAGTACCGTGGCAGACATTGAGCCTAGAACCTGTAGGACCATCCTGGCTGGGGCTTTGGATCTCGAGATCAGAGCTTGAACTTGGCCGTGTAAGGTTGGATCCTTTCGGCAGGAAGAAAGACACGCATCAATCTTGAGTCTATCTCTGCTCCTATAAACTTTATGCGCTGAGAGGGCAGCAAGACAGACTTTGACCAATTGAATGTAATCCCCAGGGAAACACCCAGGAGATGGTGGCTTTGAGGTTGTCCATAAGTAGATGCCTGGTGGTGGCAGTCAGGAGCCAGTCGTCGAGATAGGGAAACACTTGGAATCCAAGGCTCCTCAGGTGGGCCGTGACTACTGCCAAACACTTGGTGAACACCCTGGGGCTGTGGTGAGACCAAAGGGCAGAGCACAAAATTGGTAATGACTGGCTCCCAGGCTGAAGCGCAGATACCTTCTGGACGCCTGATGTATCGGTATGTGATAATAGGCGTCCTTGAGGTCTATGGAGCACATCCAAACATCCTTCTCCAACAACGGGAGAATGGATTGCAACGTGACCATTCGAATTTGGATTTCGGATAGGTTCAGTCTGCTGAGATCCAATATTGGTCTCAGGTCCCCTGTCTTTTGGCACTAAAAGAACCTTGAGTAAATTCCTGATCCGATTTGGTCTGTGGGGACCAGTTGGATGACTCCTTTTGTAGCAGCTTTGAAGCTTCTGCGGCTGCAATTTCCCTTTGACTGGGTGGTGGGTCCGGGATTCTCTTGGACGGAGGGGTGAGCAATTGAATGGGATGATGTAACCTCCGCAATTATCCGCACCCATCTGTCCTGAGTGATTGACTCCCAGGCTTTTAGGTGCTTGGCGAACGACACCCGACTGGCTCCGGAGCAGCACAGCCGGGC
The DNA here is from genome assembly GCF_019279795.1 of Protopterus annectens. Classification (NCBI taxonomy): domain Eukaryota; kingdom Metazoa; phylum Chordata; order Ceratodontiformes; family Protopteridae; genus Protopterus; species Protopterus annectens. Next base: position 1,804,213,871 of record NC_056744.1, read on the forward strand.
AATCCCTCATGTCGTGGGAGGCTGAAGAGCCACGAAAGGACTCGCGGTCTCCAGAATTGTGGGGCCCTCTGCCGCCTCTGGGACGGCCTCCCTGAAAAATTTCCCGCCTCTGCCTCTGGACGGGAATCTTCCTGCTGTTGGGAGAAAACTTCATACTGAGATTTTCGAACCACATTTTCCCTCCTTTGGCCTTGGGGTAAGGCGAAAGGGGTGGAATAACGGGCCCCTACGGCAGATAGCGTTTTCCCTCTTGCTCACAGCGGTAAGGGTGTCTTTCACCTTGGGTCCAAACAATGAGGACCCATCAAAGGGAAGACTTGAAGGCCTCCGAACTGACACAAGCGAGCCAGGCCTGTCTAGAGCCACGCCTGTGCCATAGGATATGAGCCTCATGGACGAGTTAGCAATTGACGTAAGGATAGCCAACTGAGAGCTAACGGACTGGGCTAGCTGCTCAGGTAGGTTACCCGAGAGGAGTCTGACAACTCCTTGACCAGATCCCTCTGAAGCCTGGTAAAATGTGCCAAATAATTCAGAGACCTTAAGGTAAAGGCCGCTGAAGTCAGGGTGCCTTCCGTACCTATCCATACTCCTAGACTCCTTATTAGGAGGATGGATGGACGTTGAAGCCTCTGCCACGCCTTGCTGTGTAGCAGATGCCACCACCATGGCATCTACAGCCACGCCTTTAGTAAGGAACTCCTTCGGGGAGCAGATAAGAATTTATTTGGACGAGAAGGGACTGGTTCCACAGTATCGACAAACTAAATCCAGAAGCTAGATACCCAGGAGGCGGAGGGCTGAGCCCCAAAGGCCTTGAGGAGCACTGATAGAGGGGGTTTGGACATCCAGCTTGTTTGAGGATCTCTAAGATGTCTGCAAAGGAGACATCATCCGAGGACGACTTAGGGGACCCTCTGCATCATCCATATCCGTGTCCGATGATAGACTCGGGGAGTCCACGCCTCTCTTGCGCTTCTTGCACCATCTCTTCCTTGGGGTTCCTCTGAGATGACTCGAAGAACCCTCAGGAAGAGGGGAACCCCACTGGGGTAACCTCAGGCCTCGGGGCTGGCTACGGACAGGAACTGCCAAAGACCCAGTCTCCCAGGGATCCCAGGAAGGTGCTGGTAAAACCGGAGAGATGGCGAAGAGGATTTGGCCAAGGCACTCCTCATGGCTCTGAAAGCCGGACCTCCAGAATCCTGGGAGCGCCCAGTCTCCGGGCCATGATAGTAGACGGAAGTCCGCACCGAGAGGGAGGCTCGAGCATCGGTCCCAAACATCACCCTCGGGTCCAGCCAAGAAGTCCGTACCACTAAACTCGGACCCGAGGCCCGGGTTGGAGTAAGGGTCGGAGCCGACCCTGAGATCTCCACCGCCCAAGAGCACCTGCTCACGGAGCCAAGCAGTCGGAGGAGGAATAGCAATGGGGTGGGTCATGGCCATGCCAACTGGGTCGGAGCGAAACAAATTTTTGGAAGACTGGGGACTGGAAAAGTCTTTGGAGCACCCTGTCTATATCAGAATCCGACATTCTCAAGACCGAGAGGAAACAGAACGGGTTCGAAGACCTCTCCCTCGGCCCCAAGAGACTAGGGCGATGAGAATCGGCCGAGGAAACGACACACCAGATTCCATCGGTGCCGAGGTAGACTTCGCCGAGGAGGAAGTGTCTGCCGAGAGCAGTGGAGCCGACGCCTCCGGTGCCCCAGCCATCGAGTCGATACTGGAGGCATCGAGGCAGACCGTTCGACCTCGGCTCCAAGTCTTTGGAGCCGAAGGAGAGGCCTGCCTAGGTCTCTTGGCAGTCGGATCCGACGGACTGGTCGGAGCCAAGCCCTTTTCTTTTGGCAGGAGTCGGAGGAAGACAAGGCTTCTTCAAAAGAAGGTTTAATCAACCCTTTAAGAATTAATTTATTTTTCCTCTCCTGGAGGACCCTAGAGGAAAAAGCGTGACATACGCTGCATGACTCCTGCAAGTGCTTTGCCCCTAAACAATAAACACAAAGCAGATGGTCATCAGTAACAGACATCTTAAAAGCACATTTAGTACATTTTTTAAAGCCCGAAGGCCTAGGGGCTTGAGACATAATGTTAAACAATTTCTGACAGGAAATTTAGCAACTGTAGAATCGCTTATAACAAAAAACCGAAGGCTTGCAGAAACAGTGTAAAAACACAACCTTGGGTGTAATAACCGGGAACTTTAAAACACTAAAAAGTTCAGTTATACAGTTTGACCGAAAAGGCCCTGGATTGAAAGGGGGGCGAAACAAACTCTACTCAATCACCCACAAGAAATACCACTACTCAATCGTACACAACAGGCAGCAAAAGGCAGCAATAGCCGTTAAAACGGCTTTTGTGAAATACAAGCACAAAAACTGACAGAAAAAGTAGTTAATAAAAGCTACTCAGCCCAGCCAGCTCGAGACCACGTCCTTGCAGTTAAGCGGCAAACGAGATCTGGGGGACTGATGGTGGTGCATCCTGGGATATAGTAAGCTCAGCCAATAAGAGACTTCTCTTTGGCATAAGCCGAGGGATCGGCTCCGAACCCATCATTCAGAATGTAGGCGAGATAGGATCACATAACATCAAGTGTTAATTGTCGAAAATGTCACTCGCGACATTTCCGACAATCTGCAGCACTCCCACCCGTCCCATAACTCCCTATCTAACTAGCCTAAACTCACAGTTATGCAGGGGAGCAAGCCCCCCTGCATCCCCCTGTGGGGGGCTGCGTCCCCACACACCCCCAACTTAATATTCCAACTCCGAGATTGCACTACAGTGAGGAAAGGGATGTATTTCCCTAACCACTGTACCACGATCCCCTCACATGAGCGAATGTTATAATTGCGAATGCACAGTCCATTCGCAATGATAACGTTTGCTCACATAACCTGCCAAACTATGAAGTATTCAAACATATGTTGTTCGAATACTTCATAGCCGTGCAATTGCACATTGGCATTTTGATAGTAAACCATCCCAATCCCTCTGAGCTACATGCTCTAGGGACCTAAACCTTGTCACCACAATAAACAGAACATGCTAGAGGGATAGATTCCTGTCCCAGAGACTTCCCATACTCTGGAACAAAGTACCTATCTATATCAAACAAAGCCCCTCATTAGCACTCTTCAAGAACAATCTTGATGATTGGATGGGAAATAGGAAATTCATCCCGGGGATCACTTCTGTGGCTCTGCTCAATAGTGGCACAGGAAAATAATTTTCTTGGGTGGCGAAAGCTAGGGTACCTTTTTGGCTAGGCTTATATAGGCTCTAGGGCCAATAGCCTAGTACCTACCTATGAACTTATGAACCTATTTAACTATTTCCATAACTTATTTTATATACGCTCCTCCCATGTCTTTTTACTTCTGAAATCTCCTACCCACGGCAGGCCTTAGGCATAGGAAAACTAGGCAACTGCCTAGGTTGCCGTACAGTCCAACTTCATAAAGGGCACAATTTTTAGTTATTTATTTTAATGAATATTTTTTTTTTCTGGTCCAACAGTCTATAAAAGTTTGTGGTCTTCTCATTGAGATACTGTCTGGAAAACAGAGACTGTCTGTTACAGCTGAGAAATTAATTTTTCAATTAAAAAAAAAAACAGTAAATTTTTTAAGGACATTCTTCTTTAAGAGCACCCTTTACGGCCGGTCGCACAGATGCAGAAGATGAAAACAGGTCGCAAACACCTACTGTGCCTGTGCAACCAATTTGTTTACATCTTTCTTTTTCGCGCGTGAAATTTAAATTGCGGAAGACGATTAAACTGCACAGTTGACCATAAATGAACAAGTGAGAGCTAAGTGTGTGTGGCAGCAGTGTATGTAATTAATGTTATATGTTTAGCGTTTTTTGCAGAAGTGCATTCCCTTTGCAAGTGTTTACGTATTTTGTTAAGTTTTACTTCTAAACGCTTAAGCCTGCTACATCGTTATGACTCCTTTCATTATGCTTCAGTGTTTCACTCTGCAATTGTTAGCTTTTACTGGTGCTCCTAGGTTGCTATTAGGATTCCCCAGTCCACTCATTTTGTTAGCAAGGCTCACTGTGGAACTGTAAGTTTATTTTATTAGTTGTACTGTTGCCTCCTCGAAGTAAACCCATCAGTTGGGGGGGAGGCAAGGACAACTTTACTGTCCTAAGTTATTTAGTCTGCCCAGATGTTTACCAAGAGAGGCAGCTGTCCCAAGTTATTTAGTCTGCCCAGATGTTTACTCAGAGAGGCAGCTGTCCCAAGTTATTTAGTCTGCCCAGATATTTACCCAGAGAGGCAGCTGTCCCAAGTTATTTAGTCTGCCCAGATGTTTACCCAGAGAGGCAGTTGTCCCAAGTTATTTAGTCTTCCCAGATGTTTACCCAGAGAGGCAGCTGTCCCGTGTTATTTAGTCTGCCCAGATATTTACCCAGAGAGGCAGTTCTCCCAAGTTGTTTAGTCTGCCCAGATGTTTACCCAGAGAGGCAGTGGTCACAAGTTATTTAGTCTGCCCATATGTTTACCCAGAGTGGCAGTTGTCCCAAGTTGTTTAGTCTGCCCAGATGTTTACCCAGAGAGGCAATCAGCAAGTGGTTGCTCATGAGCAGTCTTGAAGTAGGGTGGAGACGGGAAAACACCAGGACTTGAGAAGTGATTGTTGAACATCTTGTTTCATATGAATAAACTGCCTTTAAGTTTGTCCAAGCAAGCACTGAAGATACTTCTGCCTGGTGTCAAGTATGGAAATGTAGTATTTATCACAAAATAAGGACTGATTGGCCCATCTGGTTGTGCCTATTGTTGCTATTAGCAGAATATTATTGTTGTTAGCAGAAAATGCTTGTTAAGTAATGAAAATTGATAAAGTCATGGTGACTTCAGAAGCCCTGATTGGGAGTAAAAGGAACATGAGATTTTGTAAGGCAGTGTTAATCCAATAAGTGAAAATTACTGCATTTGGCATTATTCCCTTAAACAAAAGCTCAGTGTTGCATACTTTAACCTGTGTATATAGTTTCATACCCTGTTAAGGTGTTTGCAATAATTTCTTTCTTCTCACTGCTGCAGAAAACGTTTCTTGTCTTAAAGGTTGACGTAGCAGTTTGAAGCAGCAACAGTCACAGTGGCTTTTGTGGCAACTAACTATGCAAACTTTGTGTGTGTGTATATGTGTGTGTGTGTGTGTGTGTGTGTGTGTGTGTGTGTGTGTGTGTGTCTGTCTGTGTGCATGTGTGTGCATGTTTGTGTGTAGGTTTGCAGTCACTGATGATTTCAAGAGGAGATAGTAACTTAAGTACTACGTTAAGCATAGAGGCTATAAAGATAAGCCTGCCCAGGCTGCCTTGACTGATAGGTCAACAAATCACTTCTGGTTCTGATAACTGTATCAGACAAACCATACTGACAGATTTGATAGAGACCAGATTAGGTTGGTTACTGCTTATGTTGCCAATACATTTAAAATCATTCAAATGAGTGATGAATACTGGCATCCTTTCTGAATTGAATGTCTTTTATATTGTAGTCTTTAATTCTTGCAGGTTTAGTTTTCATAGTGAGATCAAGTTTGGTTCAACAGCTTCTTACATTTTAAGATCCAAACAGAGGTAGTTAGAAATTGTCAGCTTCAACTACCAAACCATGGAGCTATTTCCCTTGAGGTCTCTGAACTTCATGTAAATAAGTGTCTAAATCCAAAATGTTCACATTGGTTAATACTTGTAAAACTTAACAGATTAGACATCTCATTTACTGTACAGTCTAGTGAGTGGTTACCAAGGAAGTTTGCATCTGCAGTGCATTCTATGTTTGAAATGAGAAGGCACTCTTGTAGCCATAACCATCGCACATGATATGATGCAAAAGTAACTGCAGCATCCTTTAATAGCATAGTTTGTAAAGCATGGTTTACTTTTATTTATTTATCTATTTATTTATTTATTTCAGTTTGATTACCGGGGAGGTCCACTGGGCTTGTGGGCCCATTTTCAGTGAAGGCCCGGGGAGAAAAGCTCCAGAAGTTTAATTACAATAAAAAATTACAAAAAGAAATTACATAGAAAATTACATAAAAAAAATTCAGAGGCAATTGTATTTCAAATAACAGTTGTCAATAAAAGAATAACAAGTAACAATTTCAATAGTTCAAGAGGAAATATTGGCTTATGGTTTGAAATCAGGATGTACTAATTAGGAATCTAAGTAGGGAAATTTAAGGAGGTTAGGTAGGAAAATGAGGTTAGCCAGGAGAGAAATGGGTTGATAACTTGAGAGGAATGGGCTTGAGAGTGCAATTGCATTTCCAGTTTTGACGGAGGTAAGAATGAAGATGGTTTTTGAAGATGTTAAGGTTGGTGTAGGACCTAAGTATGTAGGGCAGAGCATTCCATTTTTTGGCTAGGGTAAAGGATAGGAGCAGTTGACCTGCTGGTTGCTTAGGTTTTTGTATGGTGATTAGGTTTTGGTGAGAAGATCTAAGGGAGGTATAAGGCTGTAGAATGTTTGAAAGAGCAGGGCAGTTTGTGGGGTGGAAGAATAATTTGTGGGCTGTTGTGATTTGGTGAAAGTCAAGGTGATTGGGTAGTTCAAGCCATTTTAGGGAGAGGAGGGAGGTGCAGTGATGAGAGGAGGATTTGGCATTTGTGGCAAATCTTGAGATTTTGTTGTAGCATTGTTCCAGTTTGGAGGTAAGTGTGGAAGATAAATTAGTGAGGAGGGGAGCACCATACAGAAAGGAGGGAAGAAGGAAGGTAGAGGCAAGGGTAAGTCTAGTGTGAGGAGAGAGGAAGTGGTTGTTTCTATATAGTAAGCCAAGTTTTATGTGTGTTTTTTGATGTTTAGCTGGATATGGTCATTAAATTTTAGTTGGTTTTTAGTTGGTCATCAATTATAATGCCGAGAAGCTTGGTGGAGGAGACAATCTCAATGGTGGAGGTGTTGTGGCTGGTGACTAAAAATGAGTCCTTATTTGGAGAGGATGATTTAGATGGGGTGAAAAGGAGGATCTTTGTTTTGTTTGCATTTAGGGCGAGATGATTTTGGAGCATCCAGTTTTCAGTGGTTGAGAAGGCAGTCTGTGTTATGGCTTTTAGTTCTGCTAGATTAGGGGCACAACAGATTAAAGTGGAATCATCTGCATACTGCACAATTTTGGTGCTGGGAATGGCTTTGTGGAAGTCATTAATAAAGCTGTTGAATAGTAATGGGCCGAGAATGGAGCCTTGGGGTACTCCAGTAGGTGTAGGAAGGAAGGAAGAGGTAGCTTGGCCCCATTTCACAGCTTGGGACCTATTTGAAAGGTAACTGGAGAAACAAGAAAGAGTTGTTTGGCAGAGGTTGAGATTAGATAGGTGGTTTAGACGGTGGGAATGAGAGATGGTATCAAAGGCTTTGGATAAGTCAAGAAGAAGAGAGGAGACTATGTTACCAGAGTCACGTGCTGAGTTGACAGAGTGCAAGAAGGAAAGAAGGGCGGTGTTAGTACTGTGTCCAGGGCGGAAGCCATGTTGAGTAGGAGAGAGAAGTTGGTGTTTGGTAAGGAATGGCAAGAGCTGCAGGTGGATACATTTTTCAAGAATTTTGGATAAAGGAGAGAGGATGGCTATGGGACAGAAGTTGGAGACAAAACAATTTATGCCACCCTTGTGAAGAGGCAGAATGAAGGCAGAGCGCCATAGTTTGGGTACATAGCCTTTGAGTAAAGACCTATTAATTAGGATGCTGACGTGAATGGCAATAGCGTCAGAAGAAGTTTTAAGGAAGGAGGATGGAATGCTGTCAGGGGCATTGGAACAAGGCTTTAGTTTTTGGAGAAGTTTCTTTATTAGGTTGGTGGATACAGATTTGAGTTCAAAAGAGGGGGCAAGGGATATGGGGACTGAAGCTTGAGCAGGGAGGGGGGGGAGAGTTATTGTTGGTGAAAGTCATGGTTAGATCAGTGATAGAAGAGGTGAAAAATGAATTGAAAAGGGAGGCTATTTGAAGGTCAGATTTGCTGGTATCAGGAGAGGGGTTGTTTTTAGTACCTGGTCTAAGGAGGTAATTAATAGAGTCCCAGAATTGTTTAGGATTTCTTGCATAGTTCTCTTGAAGTTTGATATAGTAAGACTTTTTATCTTTAATGACTTGCTTTTTGACTAGGTTTCTTAACTGTTTATATTTAAGGAGAATTTGTGGATCCTTATGTTTAAGGTGGGATTTCCAGGGTTTATCTCTTTGAAGCGTTATCTTTTTAGTTTCATTAGTGAGCCAGGGGGAGTTCTTTGTTTTGACTCTTTTAGTTCTAATAGGGGCTTGAGAGCTGAGGATAGTTAAGAATGTGGAATTGAAGTAGTCAACGGCTTTGTCTAATGGTAGTATTTTTAGGGGGTTCCAGTTGGTTAGCTTAAGAGAGTCAGAGAAGGAAGTAGGGAGTAGGGTTAAAGTTCGATAAGTTACGAGTATGAATGTAGTAGTGAGAGTGGGGGGATGAGGGAGTAGCACAAATGGCAAAGGCAGGGAAATGGTCTCCGAGTGGGTCAGGAGAGACTCCTGATTTTATAACTTTGTTTGGATGAGATACTAGGATCCAGTCGAGTATTGTGCCAGGGGGGTTGGTTTTGTTGGGTCGAGTAATGGAATTAGTAAGTTGAGTGTATTTGAATAGGTTGATGGCTATTGTGGGATTGGTGTTATTGATTATTCCCCAGTCAATATTTACGTCACCCTGAAGGACGGTTTCCAGGTTAATATTGGATTTTTATTTGGACTGATAAAGTCAAATTAAACCATTTTGACTAGGCTGGGTAGCATGATAATTTAAAAAAAGAAAAGAAGATGTATGTATAAAAAATATCGGGGTTCTATTTCTGATATATTTCAGTGAATATCCAAAAGTCATCTTTTTTTGATAGAAATGTATGGTTGCTTTTTGTTCTGAATACATTTTGCATACCAGATGGCACTGTGGTATTTTTTACATGTTTACAAGCCACTAAAATACTTGCAGTCTTTAGGAATTTTGTATTAGCTCTAGAAAAGTAATCTTTAACACAGACTTTACATTAGAATTTATGACAACAGTCTACTTCAGCAAATGTTATGCCAGTATTGTTCCTGTACAGCTAGTTTTCCTGTTGTGGTTTGAACATGGAATATATTATTCATCCTGGTTACCATCATTATTTTTAGATAAAATTCTATTTTAAGTGTATTTTTCATATGCAGTCTCACCATTTACTGCATTTTATTTACTTATGACCATTTTGGCTTTAAAACTTCATTGATTTGCAAACATAACGTGGTTGGTGAGTAAAATGTTACTTATATTATGCATTTGTTCATGGGTAAGCCCACTGTACACAACTGTCTTATTTCAGGGTGACCGGGAAAAACTGTCTAGTTCAGTGGCTTGCTCAACATAACACATTAGGTAAATGAAGGTGGAATGAATGAACCCTGCACCCTGAGGGTGAAGGTGGAGGGAATGAACCCTGCACCCTGAGGGTGAAGGTGGAGGGAATGAACCCTGCACCCTGAGGGTGAAGGTGGAGGGAATGAACCCTGCATCCTGAGGGTGAAGGTGGAGGGAATGAACCCTGCACCCTGAGGGTGAAGGTGGAAGGAATGAACCCTGCATCCTGAGGGTGAAGGTGGAAGGCATGAACCCTGCACCCTGAGGGTGAAGGTGGAGGGAATGAACCCTGCACCCTGAGGGTGAAGGTGGAGGGAATGAACCCTGCACCCCGAGGGTGAAGGTGGAAGGAATGAACCCTGCACCCTGAGGGTGAAGGTGGAAGGAATGAACCCTGCACCCTGAGGGTGAAGGTGGAGGGAATGAACCCTGCACCCTGAGGTTGAAGGTGGAAGGAATTAACCCTGCACCCTGAGGGTGAAGGTGGAAGGAATTAACCCTGCACCCTGAGGGTGAAGGTGGAAGGAATGAACCCTGCCCCCTGAGGGTGAAGGTGGAAGGAATGAACCCTGCATCCTGAGGGTGAAGGTGGAGGAAATGAACTCTGCACCCTGAGGGTGAAGGTGGAGGGAATGAACCCTGCACCCTGAGGGTGAAGGTGGAAGGAATGAACCCTGCACCCCGAGGGTGAAGGTGGAGGGAATGAACCCTGAACTCTGAGGGTGAAAGTGGAGGGAATGAGCCCTGCACCCTGAGGGTGAAGGTGGAGGGAATGAACCCTGCACCCTGAGGGTGAAAGTGGAGGGAATGAACCCTGCACACTGAGGGTGAAGGTGCAGGGAATGAACCCTGCACCCTGAGGGTGAAGGTGGAGGGAATGAGCCCTGCACCCTGAGGGTGAAGGTGGAGGGAATGAACCCTGCACCCTGAGGGTGAAGGTGGAGGGAATGAACCCTGCACCCTGAGGTTGAAGGTGGAAGGAATGAACCCTGCACCCTGAGGGTGAAGGTGGAAGGAATGAACCCTGCATCCTGAGGGTGAAGGTGGAAGGCATGAACCCTGCACCCTGAGGATGAAGGTGGAGGGAATGAACCCTGCACCCTGAGGGTGAAGGTGGAGGGAATGAACCCTGAACCCCGAGGGTGAAGGTGGAAGGAATGAACCCTGCACCCTGAGGGTGAAGGTGGAAGGAATGAACCCTGCACCCTGAGGGTGAAGGTGGAGGGAATGAACCCTGCACCCTGAGGTTGAAGGTGGAAGGAATTAAGCCTGCACCCTGAGGGTGAAGGTGGAAGGAATGAACCCTGCCCCCTGAGGGTGAAGGTGGAAGGAATGAACCCTGCATCCTGAGGGTGAAGGTGGAGGAAATGAACTCTGCACCCTGAGGGTGAAGGTGGAGGGAATGAACCCTGCACCCTGAGGGTGAAGGTGGAAGGAATGAACCCTGCACCCCGAGGGTGAAGGTGGAGGGAATGAACCCTGAACTCTGAGGGTGAAAGTGGAGGGAATGAGCCCTGCACCCTGAGGGTGAAGGTGGAGGGAATGAACCCTGCACCCTGAGGGTGAAGTTGGAGGGAATGAACCCTGCACACTGAGGGTGAAGGTGCAGGGAATGAACCCTGCACCCTGAGGGTAGGAAGCAGATTATTAACAACTCAGAGCTTTATTCCTCTGAGATAACTGACTTACTCTCAACCTTACTTAATTATCACAAAGGAGTCTTTTCAGTTCATTAAATGCTGTATCTCCCTCAAGAGACCAGGGCATGTTGCAAAAGTAGATGCAAGTGTTCTGCAATATTCATCTAGTCCCAGAAATGCCTTCCCCCTTCTCTCTTTGTGAATCGACAGGGCAGTATTTACGGTTTCTGTCTATTATTACCATCCCTCTTCCTATTAGGTACCCCAAGCACTTAAATTCCACCACACCCAGGTTAATTTTAGTAGCATTTACAATTCTGCCTGTCTTATAGATTCTAAAGGAACCTGCATGTTAGGTAAATGAGCCTCTCAGTATTTTGATTGAAATTTGTTTTTAGATTACTAAACAAATCTGGGTTTTTACATGTTGTGCATGACTTTTTGGAATGTATAGCTGTCCCTTTATTGATCACACACCCACGCACAAGCAGACTCACCCATTTACCCACACATTATTTTCTGCCTTACAGCATTTTAAGAAGAGAAACTGAAAATGAGACAGAAATACGACTGAGGTTACCTCTTATTGTAAACAGTCATGCCTCTCAACTGGCCAGGTTTTTACAGACTATTCAGATTTTTGCCCCATATTTGTCTGTTCCTCATAAAAGGGATTGAAGTTGCTAAATAATGACAGACAGTTGAGTTTTAGACTTTAAATCCTTTAGAAAAATGCATACTAGCACAAATCCTGTTATTCTAGCAATTTTCTAAGTTCATGAGAGCAATATTTATATTCTGGCCCTATTTATTTTAGGTTTTGTCCAGATTTCTTGCACTAAGAGGTTGAGGTGTGTGCGTGTGCATGTGCGTGTGTGTGTGTGTGTGTGTGTGTGTGTGTGTGTGTGTGTGTGTGTGTGTGTGTGTGTGTGTGTGTGTGTGTGTGTGTGTGTGTGTGTGTGTGCATGTGTGCGCGCGTGTGTGTGTGTGTGTGTGTGTGTGTGTGTGTGTGTGTGTGTGTGTGTGTGTGTGTGTGTGTCTGGCTCAGCTGGCTCTGATTTTGAATCTTATTACTTTAATTTTGGACTTCGTAACTTTTGGAAAATGCTTGGTAATGCAAAACCTGTTACAGGTTACATGCATTTAAAAAATTGAAGGAAATAATTGGAGTGGCTTTCATGGGGATTGACCTATCTGTGGGTGTGGCTCAAATAGGGGTGTGTCATGAGTATGGTCTGGGTGGGGCTTAAGGGGCACCAGAGCACTACTTCGCCTAGGGCACCATTTCAGATAAGGCTGGCCCTGCTCCTGCCTATATTATATTAACAATTAAAGTAAAAACACTTATGGCATCAAACAATTCCTTTCTTTCATTTCTTCTTGTCAGTGCATGCATCATTATTATTGCTAGTCTAGAATGTTCCTTATTCATAATCATGTTTAGATCCATTGCTCTGTCATACATAATAACGGCAGCATCTTCAATTGCTATGTTCACCCCTTTCTTTATGAGCACAGCCACTCACTAAAATTCTGCATTTCCTACAACCAGATAACTCCTCTCTGGGATTTCAGTTTTCCTCCTTTTCACATGATTAATAACTTTAATGTCTAATCAACACAGGATTTCACATGGGCATCTTACACACCACAGTAATAGACCCTTTTCCAGTCGTAATAATCCACACTATTTGCAAAACAGAGTAAGTTTCCTGAATTATATTTTCCTTTCACCTTCATATTTTTCATTTTATGACTCATTCCCTTGTGGTATTCATCTGCCTCTCGTTTCTAGATGCCTCTATGCTGTCTCCCTCTTCTTCCTTGTTTTCATCTCGTTAGTGGTCTCTATACAATACCTGATCGCACACAGTTTTCAGCAACACATCCCTTTTGGATAGAAATGAACCTCCCCGTTTTTCTCTGTCTTATTCTTCCCCTTTATTATAATTCAACAGGAAGAAAGAAATTACTTCATTTTGAGAAATGTTATTTTTCTTCTGTTAGCCTTTTAACAGATCTTCCCCAGCTACACTTTCAATGTTTTGCATTTTACAGTGAACCAAATAACCTCAGTTGATTTAAAATGCTTACAAAGTGGTTTGCAGTCCCTTTTGAGTGACATCCCACATTGAATACAGCTTTTTTATCATATTAACTTACTAGGGTTGGAACACCACCACAAAAATGGCAGGTTTTTGTTGCTCCGCATCGTACAACATTCCTTACACAAAAAAAAAAAAAAAAAAAAAAAAAAAAAACATTAGGTAAGTTTGCAAACATTTCATTTTTAGCATAAATCACACCATCACCCTGATCTATATCTCTTTACTTTCCTTCACTTTAGATACTAAATTAATAGCTTTGCACTTTGCTTTTAAACAGTAAAGATGGTCCATTTATGTTTCTGAATCTGTTCTAAATCCTATATCCACCATTTTGTTTCTCACAACACACAAGTTTTTGTAGCACAGGCAACTTCCATGAACTACTCTTTTTCTTTTGAAGTTGGTTAACAAATTGCTCTATCCCTCTACCCAGTTCAAGAATTGTTTAATGAAAGATTACATGTATGTCCCTTACAAGAAAGCCAATTCCTCATAAAATAGATTGTAAAGTTTTGTAAACTCATTCTTTTGAAATACAGGCTCACCACTGGCCTCTGTATATTTGACAACATCTCCGATGCTGGATAATAAATAGTTTCATAAAAAAAGAATAAAACCCAGCAGCCAGGCAATGAAACTGTGCAATTGTTTGGAAATATAAAACTATATATAAAAAAACAATGCACTGAATCAGCACGGTCGTAGGCAAGAACATTTTTACAGGTAATACAAGTAAGCGCTTTCACAATTTACAAATCACTTCATCAGACTAATACACAATAAAAACACTGATATATTTAAAAATGAAATCAACCAATCAGAGAAAAAAATGTAATACAAACATTCCTAAAAATCAATTAACAATTTAAAGTCCTAATACACAATAAATCAAAACATGAAGAACCACTCAATAAGAGAAATATCAGGATAAAAGTATAAAGAGGTCAGTGCATTAAAGGTCGTGCATATAAAAAATAATTTATTGTGTATTAGGGCTTTAAATTGTTACTTGCATTAAACGTTCTTACTTACGACCGTGCTGATTCAGTGCAATGTTTTTTTATATATAATAAACAGTTTCAGCTCTGAATGCCACTGCTGTAGGTCACATTTTCCACCAGCTCAGTCACCTCCTCAGAAAATTGATCTCTGATGTGTAGTCCATTCAGTAGATTTGTTCACTTCAAGTGGTTCTCCTCAATAAAATCACCTCAGTCCTGGGATTATGCCTGAGAAGTGTATGCAGAAAATATGGAAATTAATAAAAATCTGAAAAGGGCAGCATTACCATTCCTTCTCCCATTCTGCCTCCTGCCCAAGCTAATGTTTGACTCAAATATTTAGGGGACTTCTCCTTGAATATTTTCAACTGGCCACTCACTGCAGGACCGAGAGTCAAGCAAGGCCCTACTTCCCTGTTTCCAGCTGAACACATCCCTTTGTTTAGGGCAAACCATGTGTTGAAAGCTGCAGACAGTATAATCATACCTGATGTTTGTTCTAGAAGGAAGGGTACAAATAGCAGCAGACCAAATAATTTATATGGTCTCTGAACTGTTTGTGACAAGATAAACAATTCTGCTTACAAATCAATCGGTGCCATCAGTGCATGATGTTTCTCTACAAAATGCCAGGACTAAGACTATTTTTAATGACCTAGATTTTGGCAGCAAACAAGGACTGTTTGGTTAATATTACCTATCTATTTCCTTGGTCTTTGATAGAAAAGGGCCTCAGGTCCAGTGGACATTTGTCTTAGAGGAGTTTAATTTTTGAACTTGTGTGAATAAAGTTAATTTCATTAGAGGACTGTGATTGTCTCTATATACTGGTTACATTTAATTTCAGTACTTTTCCGGTTTTAAACAAGGATTACGCACATTCAAATTCAATAAATAAAAAGTTCAAAACATCCCCTGAAGAGCAACGTCACAGTTCTATGTCTAAAACTGTTAAAATAGGTTTGGAAAAAAGAGTTGGGCTGTAAGAGGGCTAGCAGGCTGAGAAGGGCGGAGCATTCTACGACTTGTCTTTCTTGGGGTGAACAGTCACAGGCTATCATTGCAGCAACAGCTGAGTGCCTGGGACAGATCTCCTTCAGGGGGGAGACAAGGTCCACCACTGAAGCAACAGCTGAGTGTCCTGGGTCAGATCTCCTTCAAGGAGGGAGACAAGGTCCACCACTGAAGCAACAGCTGAGTGTCCTAGGGTCATGTCTCCTTCGGGAGAGATAAGGCCCACCACTGAAGCAACAGCTGAGTGTCCTGGGTCAGATCTCCTTGGGGGGAGGACAAGGTCCACCGCTGAAGCAACAGCTGAGTGTCCTGGGTCAGAACTCCTTCGGGGGATACAAGGCCCACCACTGAAGCAACAGTTGAGTGTCCTGGGTCAGATCTCCTTCAGGGAGGGAGACAAGGTCCACCACTGAAGCAACAGCTGAGTGTCCTGGGGTCAGATCTCCTGGGGGGGGGACAAGACACACCACCAAAAGAAGAGCTGAGCATCCCAGGGAAAGCTTGTCTTTCAGAGGGTGGAGGGGGACATGGAGAATCAGTGATGGGGGACTGAGCATCCTTGGGAGGGAAAGACTAAACAGCCTTCGGAGAGCTTGTCATCCCTGGGGTGAAGGGTGTAGTAGGGAAAAGTTAATTATCCTAAAAGCAGTTCTCCTTCTCTGTAGGTAGGGAATAAAGCAAGTGAGTGTCAAACTTGCCCCTCCTATGGAAGTATGGGTGGCTGTGAAGAAGTGATTCAATAATCTGGAACAACTCCCCTTCCCTATGGAGAGGAAGGAAATGACTGGTTGCCCTTTGGATGTGGTACTTTGAATGAGATATAGTTACACTGATAAACAAAAAAGAGCACTGGCTAGCTGTTTCCACCAGTTTATTAATACACAGCACACCACAGCACAAGAAACAGGATTAGTGCTGACACACAACCAGTTGGTTTTCGTTACACCCCTTCACCAGATAAAACAACCCCCCACACCTTCCTCTTTATATACCCTTACCAATGAGCAATTAATCAATTAAAAACTCTCTAATCCATTAACCCTTCATTGACCTGGTCACATTATTACACACATAAAAGTTCCTAACATTCACTCTGTGGTATTAAAATACATACAAATGCATCCAATAAATGTTTTAAATATTTTAAATAAATATGAAATGTAAAATAATAAATTTAAAATATTTAAAATATATAAATTACCATCATAAATACATATATTAAAATGTTAAAATGCATTGAAAATGTTAAAATGTATTAAAAATATATCTTTTAACTAAACACAGGGGTATAATGAATAGGTCTAAAGCTTAGCTGCTCTTAACTTCAAGATAGGGGTAAGGGAGATCATCTCATTCAAGCCCGACCATTTACTGGCTTCTAACATCACTTGCCAGTCCACCTCTCAGTATTCCAACTTAATCTCCCATGATCCACCCGTTTTATCTATAGGCACCTCATCCACCACAAAGAATGTAAAAAAAGCAGCCTCACATATCTGAGTGTGTTTGTACAAGGCATTTTTAATGTAACCCTCTTAATATCATAAAGGTGTTCATATATCCTTCTCTTTAAACACCTTTTGGTTTTACCTGTGTAAAATACCTCACAATTCCTGCACATCGTAATATAAACCAGGCCTTTACTATCACAATTGTAATGTGATTTAGACCATATATGTTTACCCCTGCTACTAATAAATATTTCTGAGACATTAGATATAAAAGGACACTGCTGACATGCTCCACACTTGAAAGTCCCAACCTTCTTGTTAACTAACTCCCCATGTTTATTCTCTAAAAGGTCCTTAACATTTCTACCTTTCCTATAAATAAATTTCAGAGGAACATCAAATCTTAAATTCAGATCCGATAACTTGGAAAACTTATCCCATTCCTTCTGAACTAGATCCCTAATAATATAGGAATCCCCATTATAATCTGAAATAAAGGCATTCCCATATTTACCATCTACACTGATGTCAATATTCCCTTTTTCTACTATAACTGAATCATTTGAACATAAAATAGGTACAAATCTATCTTTTCTATGTAAAAGCACTTCGCCCTGAATCCCACATATTAACAGTTCTGGATACCCTCTTTCTAAAAACATTTGTTTTAACAAATCACATTCATCTTTAAAATCTTTTTCCGCAGATGTTATCTTATTACCTCGGATATACTGACCCTTTACTATTTTATTTTACTTTATTTATTTATGATGGTAATTTATATATTTTAAATATTTAAAATTTATTATTTTACATCACATATTTATTTAAAATATTTAAAACATTTATTGGATGCATTTGTATGTATTTTAATACCACAGAGTGAATGTTAGGAACTTTTATGTGTGTAATAATGTGACTAGGTCAATGAAGGGTTAATGGATAAGAGAGTTTTTTAATTGATTAATTGCTCATTGGTAAGGGTATATAAAGAGGAAGGTGTGGGGGTTTGTTTTATCTGATGAAGGGGTGTAAAGAAAACAAACTGGTTGTGTGTCAGTGCTAATCCTGTTTCTTGTGCTGTGGTGTGGTGTGTATTAATAAACTATGTTTGTGGTGGAAACAACTATCCAGTGCTCTTTTTTTTGTTTATTGGTCCTGGTTTGAGCACTTTTCCTCTTGAACTTGTTTACTAGTTATACCGATGTCTTTAAACTGGCCTAAACATGTATAATGTATAACATTGTACCGTTTTTAAACCTTATCCCTAGAGGTATGCAGTGGTAGTAAAATATGGTTGCACATGCTATAGACACTGTCCATTCCCTGTAAAGCACCACCAAATCAAGTCTACTGTCTGACCTGCAGCCCAAGAAAAACAGTGATCGCACTGATACAGGAGTATCAACAGATGTCCTACACGTTGCTTTTATCTCCTGTCTACTACTATACTTTGCTTCTTCATCAGCAGGTTAGTATTACACAGTCCAGAACAGCTTATCCCGCAGACACACATTTACTTTAAGGTACAAATAGTGTAACATAGTATCATAGGATCTCCTTCATCAGCAGGTTGGTATTACACAGTCCAGTACAGCTTATCCTGCAGAACACACATTTACTTTAAGGTACAAATAGTGTAACATGGTATCATAGGATCTCCTTCATCGGCAGGTTAGTATTACACAGTCCAGTACAGCTTATCCTGCAGAGACACATTTACTTTAAGGTACAAATAGAGTAACATAGTATCATAGGATCTCCTTCATCAGCGGGTTAGTATTATACAGTCCAGTACAGCTTATCCTGCAGACACACAATTACTTTAAGGTACAAATAGAGTAACATAGTATCATAGGATCTCCTTCATCAGCAGGTTAGTATTACACAGTCCAGTACAGCTTATCCTGCAGAACACACATTTACGTTAAGGTACAAATAGTGTAACATAGTATCATAGGATCTCCTTCATCAGCAGGTTAGTATTACACAGTCCAGTACAGCTTATCCTGCAGACACACATTTACTTTAAGGTACAAACAGAGTAACATTGTTTTATAGGATCTCCTTCATCAGCAGGTTAGTATTACACAGTCCAGTACAGCTTATCCTGCAGAACACACATTTACTTTAAGGTACAAATAGAGTAACATAGTATCATAGGATCTCCTTCATCAGCAGGTTAGTATTACACAGTCCAGTACAGCTTATCCTGCAGACACACATTTACTTTAAGGTACAAATAGAGTAACATAGTATCATAGGATCTCCTTCATCAGCAGGTTAGTATTACACAGTCCAGTACAGCTTATCCTGCAGAACAGACATTTACTTTAAGGTACAAATAGTGTAACATAGTATCATAGGATCTCCTTCATAAGCAGGTTAATATTACACAGTCCAGTACAGCTTATCCTGCAGCCAGACATTTACTTTAAGGTACAAATTGTGTAACATAGTATTATAGGATCTCCTTCATCAGCAGGTTAGTATTACACAGTCCAGTACAGCTTATCCTGCAGACACACATTTACTTTAAGGTACAAATAGAGTAACATAGTATCATAGGATCTCCTTCATCAGCAGGTTAGTATTAGACAGTCTAGTACAGCTTATCCTGCAGAATATACATTTACTTTAAGGTACAAATAGAGTAACATAGTATCACAGGATCTCCTTCATCAGCAGGTTAGTATTACACAGTCTAGTACAGCTTATCCTGCAGAATATACATTTACTTTAAGGTACAAATAGTGTAACATAGTATCACAGGGTCTTAGGGGGTTACTAGGTTATCAACATGGAGGTCATTTCAAGTCTAGCCATTTCATCCCAATGTAATACCATAGATACTCTAGTCAATACCCAGGAATGTATTTAGTAATGACTGCCCATGTCCAGGAGGGAATCAACCCTACACCGCAGGAACTACAGCTCACTGTACCAACTGCCAGAACATTAACCTCCCCCCTTAGTCTTATAGGTTCAAAGGTTCATAATTACTAGGCTAGTTGCCCTTGTGGGCCATTTTAAGCCAAGCCACTTTCCCTTTTAGTGCTCGAATTAACTTATCCCGTTCGTCAGTAGATTGGAATTACCCATCCCATGGCTGATATTTATTACCCCTAGTGGGAATTACTGGGTTCATAACATAGATAATTTGAGGGGACCCATGTTTGTGTGGGATGAAGCTTTGAGGAGTAACCTCTGCCCATCAGTATTACAGGGGACAGTCCTGGGGCAAATTTTCTATTATCTGTCCATAGATCCAAGTTGTGATTGAATACGGACAGGGATGAGCTTTCTTTTACATGGCTGGGAGTCTGTTCCTGAGCAGTCTTATGGTCTATGAGATACATGTCCTTCCGAACTCTTTTGTTTATATTGCAGATGAGGTTTAGTTCCCTGGACTGAATATTTCTGATGCCATTTGATTTGTTGATGTGTAGTATTGTTTAGACCTTGTATCCTTTTAGTAAGGTATCTCTGTGGGCTTTCTAGTTATTGCATGTGTCTGGACAGATACATGCCAAAGTGGGGGGACATTATACTTATTAGCCTAATGAGGGCTGAGTAAAGGGGGCAATGACATCATTAGGTCTAGACACAATCAATTTGTTTATAAGCTCCATAATACACTTAAAACAGTGGACACATGTTGGTCAAAAGTTAGGTTATTGACCACATATGGTCCCAAATCCTGAATTGGGTCAGCTCTTGGGGGTGTATTACAATTGTGGTAGTTCCCTGGGTAGACAACATACCAATGGATACTATAATTAATTTCTGGCATTTAGTATCAGTCCATGATTTTGGCACCAGTTATTTATTTGGGACAAATCTCCCTGCAGGTTGCTAAGTCATTTGGGGATTTAATGACTGCTCCTAGCTTGCAGTCATCTGAAAACTTAGTCAGCCAGAGCCCTTGTTGATTAGTTCTTGGTGTGTCTTTGCATGGCTTTGCATATGAAGCTGGTCAGACTTATGGATCTGTGGAAGGTCCTTCCTTATGTAGGGAAATGACCGTAGCTGTTTGAAAATTCATTTGGTACAAAACCTGTATGGAGTCTGAGGTTAAACAGTATTGCTGGGAGGGTGGCTAAATCATGCTTCACGTTATTTAAGGTACATACAGAAATATTGTCCTGACCCATTGATGCAGTATTTCCAGCTTTTGATAGGACTTATGGGATGTAGTCTAGTGGGATAGCCTGGAGGCGAGTTGGTTTTCGGTTTATCTTATAGGACATATGGAGGGACGAGATGGGTAAAGTGTGAGATAAATTTACCAGCCAGTAGGTTCACTTTATCTGGAGCCTCTCAGTGTAGGTAGCATCATTCACAATCAGCTCAGTGCACTGCTACATTATGCTTCTGAAATTATGAATATGACTACAAAAGGCCCGATAAATGCAGTTTGGCTTGGGTGGCTATTTTGAATTTAAAATTGGCTATGGTGGCTTTTATTAAGCTCTGCAGTACACGGGAAATGCTCTTCTTATGTTTGGTCAAAATTCTCTTTCTTTTATCGTCAAGCGTGTTGCTTTTATGTTTCTCCTTGGGGGTTGTTTCTGATGTTTGCACTGGACTTGTTTCTATAGGGTACAGCTGGACCTCTCTAGCTGTTATTATCTTGGTATACTTTAATGTTGTATGTTTCCATGTATTCAGCAGTGGGGTTGTTTCTGATGTTTGCACTGCATGTGTTATTACAGCGTACAGCTGCATTGATGTAAGTGTTTCCATCTTGGTATAGTTTGATGGTGTGTGTTTCCATGTATTCGGCAGGGGGGGGGTTAGTTCTGATGTTTGCACTGCACTTGTTTCTATAGGGTGCACCTGGAACTCTGTAGTTGTTATTATCTTGGTATAGTTTGATGGTTTATGTTTCCATGTATTCAGCAGAGGCATACCTCTCAACTCTCCAGATTTTCACAGAATGTCCAGATTTTTGCCTCATACTTTTGGTCTGTTCCTCATAAAATGTTGTTTTTCTGGCCAATCTTTGGCAAATTAATGAGGAATGAAGTCAGAAAATATTGACAGATATTTGAGTTTCAGAAAATATACCCTTCAGAAAATTCATGCTAATGCAAAACCTGTTTTTCTATTAACTTGCTACATTTGCAGAAGTAAAAAGTTGCGAGGAAGAACAATACCAATAAATAAAATACACTGCGCTATCTTCTCTAGCAACAAAATAAGAGGAAACGCAGTGTATACAGCAGAACGTTCAGAAAGTTCTGAAGAAGCCTACATGGGATAGGTGAAAGCGTTTAACCTTGGATTATATTTTTGTGATCGAGTGTTATTGTGAGTTGCTGTATTAAATATCTTGGCTGTTTTTGCTGTATACACTGCGTTTCCTCTTATTTTGTTGCTAGAGAAGATAGCGCAGTGTATTTTATTTATTAACTTGCTACATTTATAAGAGCAATATTTTAAAATGGCCTGTATTTTTGTGCCTTTGTCACCTTGTTATTTATTTCTTTGTCCATATTTCTTGCTCTAAGAGGTTGAGGGGTATGAACAGTGGTAATAAGTTTGGTGGGATTTGAAGCTTGCTAATATATCACGTAGAAGCACGTAGTTTATTTAAAATAAATTTTTAAGGGTACTTTGGGTGGAAGGGGGGTCTGGTTTCAATTTTATTCAGAAGGAGAAGGCTTTATGGTCAGAAATGATAAGTGATGAAAATATGCAAGGAATAGTGCAAGACGCCTTCATATCAGTGACAAGAAGTTGGTAAGGCTATGGAAGAAGTTACACAGTTACGAACCAGTAGAGTAAAGCCGTCTTTATTAGAAGTTCATACTGCTAGCACTAAAGGGAATGAATTTAGGAAGGTAGAAAAACTGAAAGCACCTCTACATTACTCTAGCGATGTGAATTCTTATATACAGGTGATTAAAAAGTATTGACGTGTATTGACCACTGATGATGAGATCAAAGAACTACTAGACACTCATCCTAAGTTTTTGTTTAAAAATATGAAATCTTTGAAAAGGCAATTTGTTATTCCAGGGGTAATGTTTAATCCATCAGTATGAAAACAACTAAATCATGTGGCAAATGTCCAGCTTGTAAATATATTGATACCACAGGAACTTTTATGCATCCAGACCAATGTAAGAAGTATACTTTGAATGTTCATGCTACACGTGATTCTGTACGTGTAGTATGTTTAGCTCACTGTTCATTATGTCATAAATTCTATGCTGGAAAAACTCACAGGGCTTTAAAAGACAGGATAAAAGAACATGTATATCATATTAGTAAACCGAGCGTTTCTAATGCTTTATCTCGACATGACAAGGAGACCACCAGTGAACATAGTTTTAAATTTATGGCCATTGGTAGAGTGTATGAAAATATATGTGGGAGGGGGGATTTAAGGAATCTTACTGAACAGCTAGAGGCTAAATTAATAATTATATTAAGAGGAGACTTTGGACATGGTCTTAATAAGGTTCCCATTAAACCCATGCTTAAGGCCAAGCCGCTGCTTAGGTGAAGTTGTATTTATAAGTGTTCTTTTTTAGACAGATTTAATATCATATACATATAATAAATGTAAAATTATGTTTTAATGTTTGCTCTAAGTTAGATGGTAGTTTAGGCATTAATCATTATGCTGCGGTCTTATTGTTTATTACAAACGTAAGTTTGTATTTTATCTATATTCAAAAAGTTTTACACATTTCATAGTATCTTTAATTCTGATCGCTATGTGATTGGTCAATTACAGAAGTAATTAGTATTTAATGAGATGCATTTCCTTGTTCTATCTCATCTGAAGAAGCAGGTATACTGTGAAAGCACTTATGTGTGTTATTTTATAATAAACGGAAGATATATTGGATTTTTTGGCTATTCCTAAGTCCACTTATATTTTTGGGATTTTGTCGTCTCACAGTAAGACGTTGTCCGGTTCGATTCTCAGCTAGAATGTCTTCTGCATGGAGACATGCATGAATGGGCGTACCTTAGTTGATGGTTGTGCATCAGGGCTGGTAACTCGGCACGTAAAAATCAACTACCAATCATTAGCGGACCGGAGTTCCGCTGTGGCGACCCCTAACCAGGTAAAGCCGAAAGACACACACACACACACACACACACACAATCCAAGATATTGTTCCCCCTAGTGGGTAGTCAGACTAATTTCTCCAGGGCATTTGAATTGACAAAGTCCAGGAATTTCTGTATTTGTGCAGGTGGTGTATGTTTTCCGATTTATAGTTGGATTCTTTAGATCCCCTAGGAAAATGGTGTTGGATTTAATACTGAGTGATACCAGTTCATGCAAACAGGCATAGTGGTTTTATTGTGTCATACAGACAGTTCTCTAATTAGCTAAGATATGGTATATAGACAGTGCACTATAGAGTGACTTCAACGATGGACATGAAGGTGCAGTGATACATCATTCTGTCCACTATAGAGTGACCCCAATGATGGACATGAAGATGCAGTGGTACATCATTCTGTCCACTATAGAGTGACCCCAATGATGGACATGAAGGTGCAGTGATACATCATTTTGTCCACTATGGAGTGACTCCAATGATGGACATGAAGGTGCAGTGGTACATCATTCTGCCCACTATAGAGTGACCCCAATGATGGACATGAAGGTGCAGTGGTACATCATTCTGTCCACTATAGAGTGGCCCCAATGATGGACCTGAAGGTGCAGTGGTACATCATTCTGTCCACTATAGAGCGACCCCAATGATGGACATGAAGGTGCAGTGATACATCATTCTGCTTTACTCGTCTTGATGTGGGTCTATTTCTGGATGAAGACTGAGACACCTCCACCTGTTTTCCTCTGCTGTGCAGTAGCTGGTCTAAACATGTTGAAGTTGTTGTAGCTCTGAATAGCCAGAATGTTCTCAGCCATTTTAAACCATGTCTCAGTCACTACACAGACATCGACACCCTCCCGAGTGAGAAGGGCTTGTTGGGAGTGGAGTTTCTTGGCTAGGCTCCTGGCATTGATCAGTAACAGTTTTACATTTTACATTTTTTTTATTTTGCTTTTTTTTTTTTTGTTATGCTGGTAGGTTTATCAGACTGGCATTACCTAAAAAATACATTGTGGGGGTGGACAATGTATTTGTGAATAACTGAAACCATAGATGGGGCAGATGCAGGCAATTCCTGGTGAAGCAGAGTGGTCTGTTGATCATAGCCTCCCAGGATGACAAATATTGGACCCCTTTGAATGACACCAAAAACTTTACTAATTATTGACATCAATTATTTTGTGCTCATGTTTTGGCATCATCCTTGGAGCAGGTAGAATGCTGCTTAGTGCTAGGCTCATACTTGCCAAGGACACACAGTCTGAGAGGTCAGTCATGTCCCTCTTCATATAGTCCAGTAAGCCACATCTTAACTCACTGACATCCATGTGTACTATGACAAAGTCATACAGGTACTTGTTGTCCAAGGACTTCAGAGTGTGTGTGTGTGTGTGTGTGTGTGTGTGTGTGTGTGTGTGTGTGTGTGTGTGTGTGTGTGTGTGTGTGTGTGTGTCATCTGATGGATCCTGGCACCAGACAGACAACTAATTGTCACTCTTTCCTTGCCCAGCCTGGTAAGAGGTACATTTGTATGCCTTAAAATGGAATCACCTATAATAAGAATGTTTGGTTGGGTAGATGCCTGCCTTACGGGGTCAGCATCCATGACTTTGGGACGCCTCATGTTACATGTTTGTGGTAGGCTTAACTTGTTGCATGTGCTTTGCACCTGTGTTATGTTCTAGAGGTCTTTGAAGTTTAGACAATTTAATCTTGAAAACCTCAGCATAGGATGGATTATGTCTAGTATGATGGCCTTGGTGAGGTGTGGGTGCGTACTATTGATGATTGTGGTGTCTGAGTTTTCTCTGTGTGAGAGTTTTGCTTCAAGGCCATTATATAAGTACATGTCTCACACACTGTGTTATGTTGTTTGAGTAATAGATGATCATCAGACAGCATGAGGCAATGTGTACACTGTCTCAAAATACCCATCTAAATCAGGCTGGCTAGAGAAGTTGTGGGGAAGTGCTGGTCCATGGTTTGGACTGAAATGACTCGGGGGGGGGGTTGAATATAACTGTTTGGGCTTTGGTTTGTTTTAGATAATGTTTGAAAGGACTTACTTCTAAGGAAAAGGGAAATGCCTGTTATCTTGTCAGGGGTGTACTGCAGCTCAAGGTTTGTTTGTTTGTCTGTTTGCAATTTGTAGGAGTTAGATGAGTCTCCGACCTGAATTTCTAAGGTTGTATAGATTTTGCAGGTCTCTTATAGAGAAAAAAGGTCTTACATAGAAAACCCACTATGAAGTAAGTCCAGCGATGGCGGTGTATTGAGTCCAGTTCCGTGTAGCCTTTTTCCCTTACCTTTTTGATGAAAAGCTCTTTTCTCATACTCCATACTTATCAGAATCTTGAATAAAGACCCTGGGTGGGTGCAGCTCTGTGCAGATTATTTCAGATGTGATAGAGAGGGATCCAATCAAGTGAAGCCAATAGTGGAGCTCTGTGGCTTCAGGACCTGTAGCAAATCAAAGTTCACTTTGCCCTGTGACTCTGAACTACAGGTGAATGATCCCAGCTACATTAATATTTCAGAAACCTTTACAGTAGGGCAGGAGAAAACTGTAATTAGTGCCCAAACAGTAAGAGCAGCAGGACAACAGTACTTAATGTATCAGTGGGGGCTGGGAGGGTTGTAACAATGTAGCGACACAAGAATAGGGGAAAAACAGTAGCAAATGTTTACTAGCTAATGTAACAAAGAGAGAGGCACTGGAATGTAACCTTCAGCATGCAAATGGTTCGTAGAATATAAGGCTGTAGCAGCAAAGATAAAATGTAAACAGCTGTAGAAACACAGAAGCTCAGATCCTGCAACAAAAACTACAATACTGCCACTATTGCAATCCAAACTACAGTCTAAGGCACCAGGCAAGAGATTTACCAGTACCACTGCTTATGGAAAGTGTAATAATAAATGACTAAATGAGGCTTAGATCCTGCAGTAGTTCACAATTCTCCCACACTTCTGAATAAAAGTACAAGACCAAAGTCCCGGTCTGACTTAAAATACAGTTACTTATGGAGGTAGGAGTGCAGTATAATATAAAACAATGCTCAGATCCTGCAGTAATTCACAATTATCCCACAACTCCAGCTGAAGCTACAAGAATGAGGTCCCAGAACAAGTTACTGTAATACAAAATAAGACGAGTGGCAGAAACTACAGAAATAATGAAGGTGACTCTAGATACAATTTAAATAGGCTGTAAGAACCAGGAATGTATGAACCAGATGCTAACTCAAATTTTAACAGTCAAAAGAGAGGGCATTCCCAATTTTATTGGTCAGTGCCCATCTCTGGGGGCTGACATGAGCAAATGCATCACTGTAGGGGCTTCCTCTGCCCTCATCCTGTGTATATGTGCTACCATGCTCATGCTAGTTACCTTCACTGGCTTAAGATTACCAAACCCTCATCCCCTGGTACTATAGCCATTACTATCACACAAGCCCCTACTTGCACAGGAGCAAGTGACTGACTGGAAACCAGCTCTCCCTGCCTCCAGGGTGGGCTTGTGTGAGACTCTCACTTCTGCTAGCCATTGCCTGGTTCTTTCAGCACCAGAACCACTACTTCGAATTGAACTGGGATCACCTGAGTTAAAATTAAGACTTTATCTGTCTATGCCACAGATCCAGGTAATGAATATCAGTATCCTGTCGTATCTGTCAGCGGCTACTGCAACCATAGCAACTATGGAATGTCTGCACTAGGATGTAGTACTCTGAATACAATGTAGCTATATGTTTCTAAACTAACCCAGGACTTGTATAACCTATAACACTGTACTGTTTTTAACCTTATTTACATGCATTGCAGTTCACCATCAGCCATGTATGTTCAGACAGCTTTTGTAACATACTTATTTTGCCCCAGGCCTCCCTTTTAAAAGGTCCTCTGCTCAGTTGGTTATTCCTAATAATAAACAAATAACATAATTTTATTTATTTATTTGCCTTTGGTTAATGGAGCAGCTAAAATCACTGGACCCTTTATCTGTCTATTAATGGTGATTTGAGGTGGCATTTTACAATTCGTGAAAGACACTCACTAAATGAGAAATAATAAAATTAAATTCTAAAAAGAATGGTGGTATGGGTGTACAATGAATGATAAGATGAACCTGTTAACATCAGTTTCAAGTGAAGTCACATTAAAACAAACTGTAAATGATACCCACAGAGTACTCATAGGAGTATCGTAACCGAAAGTGAAAATTTGTCATAGCAAACACAGTTTTCATTTTTTATTATAGTATATTTATATTTTTAAGAATAAACTGAAATGCAAAATGTTTTTTTCTTTTAAGGACCCACCCCACCCATCAAGAAAAGTGTCCTGGGATAGTTAGCTTTAGTTCGAATTACAAGAAGTGGCAGATGGGACCTCAACAATATTAAGAACAGGCAGTTCATTTACAAAGGTTTTGTGTCAGTGTGGATCCCAGATATGCACATGTCCCAGTAAGAAGACAGAGTTGGTATGTATATAGTGCTTCTTGTTAGTAAAAGAATGCAAAATCAACTCTTAAGTGTAGAACACGTACTGAAAAACAGTATTTCATGCACACACCAAAACCTAATGCAGAAAAACAGAAGCATTAAACAACACTGCTTAGTAACAATGTGGTATACAGAAGATGAAGGAATATGGGGAAAGAAATAAGCATATTAGAATCCTTGCAAAAATAATATACTTGAGTGAAAACAAAAATACACTACTGTGACATCACTGCATGCCAATATCTCATCAAAGGTAGCAGCTACCTGACTAATTTACTCCAGAATATCTTAAGCAAGGTCATTACTAATAATGACTGCGAAAGTGCTGTTTTTTTAGAAGAGACTGGCCTGCTCGAGAAAGATTCATCCGGGTCACTTGAGGATGGTTTTAATATGGGTGATGTGAGATACTTTGTTCTTAACCTTTAAAAGAGGGAGTTCCAATATGAGGAATGCATGCCAGGAGACTGCTACACAATGGGGCACATGATGTAAAGATCTTGAAATGCATGCACCTTCTCATCCTGCATGTAGGCCTTTGTTGAACTACTTTAATATACTAAAATACTTTACAAGTGGTGGTGATGTTGCAGTGGTGTTGCTAATAAAGTGACTATGAGGACAGACTGACCAGTTACAAGGTCAGCGATAAACAAATATATCAGACTTTAATGTCGCTTCTACTTTTTGTTTTGATTCTTATTTATCAAGGATATTAACGTTTGCCAGACAGCTGAGGGTGGGGGGAGGGAGGGAGTTGGTGGAGAGGTTGGTCTACATGTCCATACAAATCTTGTTGTAAATCTCTCCCCGTAGAAAAATCATCCTATATTTACTAACTAATTGAACTCACCTTATATGGAACGACTGCATCATTAAGAGGCAGAAAGTTATGACCAGAGTGTTTAACTGAATCTCGACATATGAGACAGATGGGGATCTCTTCCTGCATGCAGAATAACTTCAGTTTCTCCTCGTGTTCCTTACAAAACTGATTTACATTTTGTGTAACATGAGCTTCAGAACTCTGAATAGATTTTTTTCCTGTTTTCACCACCACGTTAGCCAGTTGTTTGTTGACAGCATATTTCCTGGTTTGAAATTCTGCTCTGCACTCAGGACAGGATGGAATGTTGTTAGTTTTCCAATTTCTGTCGATACATGATCTACAAAAGTTGTGTCCACACTCCAGTGTCACTGGATGTTGGAATAAATCCAGGCAAACAGAGCACGTTAGTTCCTCTACAAGGCTAGAAATGTCTGCAGTAGTTGCCATTTTTACAAAAACTTGATTTAGTTTCGTTTTTCATTGTTACTTTTTTCACATGAACTTTGAACTTTGGATGTAAAGATAAACAGCGAGCTACTGGCTGAGGGGACAGTGTTACAGGTTTGAAAATCTGCATTTGCCTGGAACCCTTAAACTGTGAATTTTTGTTTGCATCTTACAGAGTTTACATATTTATATCAAAGGTTTTCCTTTTAATTGTCAACAGCAAAAAACTAATCACTTTAGAAACAAACTTTATAGTTTCTTGCAGTATAAACAATGCTATGGTACCTTTGTGTTGACACATGTCCTGATAAGACAAACGTGCTTTGCTTTGATGTATAACTGGTAACAATCTGCTGGTGGGGAACAGGCAGGACTGTGCAGGTTTCCACATCACTGAGTACCACAAATGTAAAAGCCAGTATCATAGAGTAGGAACACTTACAGTGGTTCACATTAATAAAAACCACCGTGAAAAACTTTTCAAAAGCAAATTTCACATTACTTAAGACCGAGGTGAAAAGTTTCAAAGCCCCCATGCTGAAGGATAACACTGTCCAAGCTGCAAAATCCTTTACTAATGCATTCTACGGGCAGCTATAAGAATGCATGGATCATGCCATCCCAAGCAAAACCAAGACTCACTTCTCCAAGAAAAGGAAACCAGTCTGGTGGACCCCTGACATAAACAAGCTATACAATAGAAGGAGGAAACTAGTACAGAAAATAGTAAAATCCCAAGAAGGGAAGACATCCCTGATCAGTATCAGCAAGAAACTACGATCCCTCATAAAATCATCCAAGGCGAGCTTTGAAAGAAAAATTACCAAGGACTCCAAAGATAACCACAAGGCATTCTTTAGCTATGTCAATAATCTAAGTGGCAATGCTCAGATCTGCTCAGAGTTAGTGCAGAATGGCACAAAATACACTGAACTGACCAATATCACCAACATCCTGGCAGACAGGTTCAGCGTAAACTTCACCCCCCCTCTCACCCCCAAAAGGGCCCATAACCATACCAGAAGAATGTAGATCCCCTGAAATCACAGACACTCAGGTTAAAACAGCCCTCTCCAAAGCCAAAAACACAGCATCAGTGGGACCAGACGTTGACCCAGGCTACACAAGCTCAAAGACGAACCAACCCCTCACCTAAACACACTGTTCAAACTCAGCCGCTCCACAGGCTACATACCCATAAAGTGGCACACAGCAACGGTTATTCTGCTCCACAAAGGTGGAGCCACAACAGACCCCAGGAACTATCACCCTATAAGCCTGACTAGCTTGGTCTGCAAGGCTATGAAGCACATCATCATGGAACTCATTAACAGAGACACTGGGAACCTCCAAACACTGGCCCCTACCCAGTTTGGCTTTGTTAAGGGCAGATCATGCCTCTTAAACCTGGTGGACTTCTTTGAGACAGTTACCAAGGCTATAGATGAGGGGAAGGTGGTACTCACAGCCTACCTAGACCTCGCTAAGGCCTTCGACACCATTCCCCATTCTGGTATTATAGACAAGCTCACCAGCCTGAATATAAACCCCTATGTCACAAGATGGGTTGCCAACTGGCTCACGGACAGAACCCACATGGTGAGAGTTGCGGGAGCTAGGTCCGACTCTAAACTGGCCCCAGGGCTCAGTCCTAGGACCCCTCCTGTTTGGTATATACTTCTCAGAGGTACAGGCAAGCACAGGAGGACTATAGCTGACCAAGTTCGCAGACGACTGCAAACTAGGGGCTATAATTGACTCTCCGGCTTACACAGACATCCTCCAAAAGGGTCTCACTGAGACGGATACCTGGTGTTGAAATCATGGCCTCAAGCTAAATGCCAAAAAGTGCATAGTCATCCCCTTTGGAAAAAACAAAGTACCCACAAACTACCACATAGGTGGTAGTCCCCAAAATACGGAAGATGTAATATGGGATCTGGGGACCCAAGTAGATAGTAATCTCACCTTTGATAATCACATTGCCAAAGTGGTTAGAAAATCCTTCTACGCATGGCCCACCTAACCACAAAAGGGTTCGCATCCAGATCAAAAGAAGTCATTGTGCCCCTCTACTCATCACTCATCAGACCCATCATAGAGTACAACACCCCCTTTGGGATGTACCTTACAAGACACCTGCAACAGCTGGAAAGACCACAGAAGTACCTCATCAAGAGGATCACTGGCCTCAAACAGAAGTCCTATGCAGCTCGACTGAAGAAACTCCAGTTGTACCCAGTTGCATACCGCCTACTCAGAGGTGATCTCTGCCTGACATACAAGGCCATGTCCAACCCAGAATTGACGGACATGCTCCACCTAAAGAAAACCTTATCCCCTTGAGCCACATGTTCTAGGGATCTAAACCTCACCACAACAATAAATAGGACATGCTAGAGGGATAGATTTCTGTCCCAGAGACTTCCCATGCTTTGGAACAAGATCCCAATCTACATTAGGCAGAGCTCCTCGCTAACACTCTTCAAAAGAAACTTTGACGAGTGGACGGGAAAGAGAAAGTTTACCTCAGGGATCACTTCAGTAGCTCTGCTGGACAGAGGCATAGGGAACTAATCTAAGGGGACTGCAAAAGCCAACACATTCTGGCTAGGCTTATAAATGCCTTCGGGCAGATAGCCTAGTACCAACCTATGAACCTATAAAATAAACCAAGATTTATGTACAAACAGATATAAGCATTAGAGACAACACAGGAAATGCGCAGGTAGCACACTCATCTCTGATGCTAGAAAGATCAGTAAGCTGTAGGCTCTATCCCCACCTGCTGCTTGTATAAGCATTCCAGCACTAACATTGCTATGGAGCAAGGGTGGGGTTGCTGCACTCCTGAGGTGCCATCCTTAGGTTAAGATGTTAATCTGAGGTTCCATATTCCTGCATTGATGGTGGTTCAGGTGGGTGTTAAAAGCCCCCTGCATTTCTGATGAAAGAGTAGGCATGTTTCCATGGTGTCCATGTCAATGTTCAGTGTAAAATACTGCACTGGGTTCCTCCTAAAAGAAAAGCCAAGAAGTTGTAATGGAGTTGGTATAATGGTTAAGTTGTTTACCCCCTAGACACAAGCTGAAGGGTTTGATTCTCATACTTTGACTAGACATTGGCCAGGCCTAAAATAGCCTGCAAGGACAGCTAGCCTAGTACTTACTTAACCTTCTTAACAAAATGAAATAAATGCAACTGACTGTCCTCTGAAGTCATGTCCAAGTACAGACCATTTTCAAAGCTCTTACAGAAAATGGTCTTGTCCTTATTAGCCCAGTTAGTGTCCATCACTATTTCTAATCTAAGTTCAACGGGGTCCATTGCAGTATTAGGATGCACGTGAATTTTATGCACTAATGTTAGTTGGCTCTTTTCCTGTTTTTTTTTCCCCAGCAATACGTGTATCCATGTATCCATCTGTTGAAATGTAACATACACCTCATGCTGTGAGTTTTAGCTGATGTCCACCAGTGTAAAAAGGTAACAGTTCTTCAGTCTATGTCTGTTCTTTCCACCCTACTTTCATACTTTTAATCAGATGACTAAGCTTTCTATCACAGATAGTTTGTCAGCTATTATCATCAGACATTCCTGGTTAAGAACTACATTATGATTTTATTTGGGAAGGGTCAGTGTAACAGGAAATCAATGAGTTTGCCCACCTTTTGTTGCCCATGGTCCTGATGGACATTCCTTAGTTGCCCCTTTTTCCTGTGAGGACCAGTGCTGGTCTCCTGCATCCATTGCTACTGACTCCTGTAGCATAAGCCTCCCACAAAATACTGATGCCATCCTGTTTTTTTCACTTCTCACCATCTAATCACTGCTGTTAGTTCAGTTTACACCAGAATAACTTCCACTTTGCAGTGGTTTGTGCACCAAAGAAAGCTGATAATTTTGAAACAAAAACAAGCTTTCCTCTATCACCATCATCAAGAACGTATTACATGAACTAAAAACTAGGTTTTTGCCTCTTATTATCTATAATAGGCATGCTGATGGTATGTAAATTACCTCAAAAGATTGATCCTTATTTATTTATTTTTTTTTGGTCCCAGGTGCATTTCTAATTGTTTTTCTCTTTATGTTAAATTTAACAAAGTTGCCAAGCTGAGGAAAAGTAATGTATTAGCTTCATTTTTTGAGGAAAATGTTAAATCCTTCAATAAACACTGCCAATAATTCTGCAAATAAAAGAGGTTCCAGACCAGGACTGCTTCATAGCAGAGAAACCAAAAATTCCCAGGCTTCTTCAACAGAGCATATGCTGCAAATACTCCAACTGTTTCTATTCCAGAGTGTATAAAGAATACAAATACTCCAGTTGTTTCTACTCCAGAGTGTATAAAGAATACAAATACTCCAGCTGTTTCTACTCCAGAGTGTATAAAGAATACTCCTACACGGTATAAAAGACCATTAGTCAGTAGCATAGATCTGCAATGGATCGGAGAAGATCTATATTTCATATGGAAACGTAAACCTTCATCAGTACCAGCAACAGAGCTATAAGTGAAATTAATCAGAAAAAGGAGCCCATCTTGCATGTTGTCTTAGGAGGAAGAGGAGTTTTATTGGAGCCTGACTGGCTTTTCTTCTTATCCTGTTTCTGACCTTGTCAACATTGAGTCCCAGTCCCCTCTTTCACCCCCAGAAGACATTTCCTTCTCAATGTCTATCATCATCTTGGGGGAAGATATTTGACCTGGCCTGCTGATAATCCCTCTTCAGACAAGAAACTACATTTAAAAATGATGAGTTTGCCAGACTTCAAATGGAGTATTGAATCCTTTGTCTGAAACATTTTCAAAATATATTAAATGCACAGTCTATTTATGACCCCTGTTTCCAACTTTAAAGATGCAGCAGGACATTTCTCCTAGTAGGTTTCCTACATATACTACTGCTAAACTTATTCAGTTCAGATTTCCTAACTATTGCATCCAAGAAATTAATCTCAGTTGTGGAGTGTTGATACGTAAATCTTAAAAAATCTGTAGTAGTTATGTAAATAGTTCACAAAATCAGTTAACTTGCTTATAGTGCCCTTCCACAACATAAAGATGTCATCCACAAATCAGACATACCATAAAATATTTCCAATGAAGGGATTAACATCCGACAATAGAGAGAGTTGTTTCCAACATACCAGCACCAGGTTGGCGTAGCTATTGGCACAAGCAGTGCCCATAACCACGCCATCCTTCTGAAGATAAAATTCATTTTCAAACACAGACATTATTTTCTAAGATAATCTCTAGTAGACTGCAAATAAGTTGAACCTTGATATTTTCATAACATCTGTTCATAGTAAGAAAAACTCTAATCATGTTAATGCCCCATGTATTTGGTATTGATGTAAAAAGTGATTTGATGTCCATAGTAACAAAGATATATTCACTCTCAATTGTCATTATTCTATCATGTAGCCTTTCTAGGAACATTTTTGTGTCTCTCAGTATAGTATGGCATCCATCTAATAATGTGTGGAGCTTACCCTCCACAAAAATGGAGAGTGGTTCAGTACACCACCCCGCACCTGAGACTATTAGTCTCATAGGTGGCACTTCAATGATTATGTGTATTTTCAGGAGACCATAGATTCTTGGGACAACTGGGGTATTGGTGTTAAAATACTTAAATAAGTCTTCATCAATTAAGTTTGTCATCAGCAGATCAAAAATCAAAAAAGACACCTTTTCCATCACTGCATTTACAACAAATTTAGTGACACATTGATAAGTATCAGTGTCTTGTAGTAAAATTCTCATCTGTCTCAAGTATAACATCTTACCTAGTATTACTATGCCTCCACCCTTATCTGCCTGTTTAATTTCGATGGAGTGCATGTTTTTCAGTTCACGTAGAGCAATGCTCTCACAACTAGACATGTTATGAAAACTATTACGTGACTTTTCTAATTGCAACTGTTTAAAACTAGTCTCACAGACATTAATAAAAGATTGTATTCCTGGATGAATAGCTGGGACAAAAGTACTTAGTTTGTTATACCGTAAAATATCAACATTGTTATGTCCCTCTGTCAGAAAACATATTTTCTAAGGATAAACTCCTGCCAAGGAGCCTAAGGTCCTTTAACATTTCAACAGGATTGGCCCGTTTGGCAAGGATAAAGGATAAACCTTTATTCAGTAGTCCAGTTTGTTCTTTATTTAAAGTTATTGAAGAGATATTTATAACCAAACCTGTATTCAAGTCCACCTTCTCTTCAGCTGATGTGCTGTAGGTTCCAAATTCTATTGTTTCTGTATCTTCCCTTGATTATGCTCCTCGATCGTGCTTTGAAGGGTAATGAATTTCTCAATGTGAAATCTCCCTTGCCGTTCAGATCTAAAAAATATTGCTGTTCGAACTGTTTTCTTCTTGGTGTTGAACCTGTGAAGTCACTGGTACACTATTAAAGGAGTCTGCACTAGTGCTAGCTTCGCTTAGGCACTTATTATTCTGTTGTTCAGGTATATTATTAGTTTTAAAGCCTATAGTGGCATTGTCAGAATGCGCCGCTATAATAGTTGGCTCTCTGCCCAACTTCCATAAGGTGGGCGTACTATCAGAGCTTCCAGACGTGGTAGCTGATTGGATATCATGATGGCTGACGTTCTCTTGAACTACAGACCTTATTCATTCCCTGGGCCAAAGAAAAGACATTATTATGTTCAAAATTATGCTTGTCTCACTGCAATTTCTTTAGTTTAGTTTGCTGCAGTCTTCTTTCGCAGGAGGTGATATTTTCTTGCAGCTGATCCAGGCGAAAAACTGTTGGAAATTTTCTTTTCCAGCGTGATAATATCAGCTTTAAGCTCATCTTCCATAGGTAAAAAGAAGTAGATCAGCAATTCTACATATTTAGAATTAACAACACAATGATGAAAACAAAAGTAGTGAACCAACCACCAGGACCATTCAGCAAACTGTTCTTGTGGCTGAAATAACTAAAGTTAATGATGAAATGTCACCTAAGGCGTTAAACAAAACTGTCCATAGACTGCACGAAAGACTGCAATGCCTTCAATGATGTAAAAAGATGCTGCTCCGTCATAAAATCAAGCAATCTTTTATTAGTGAACAGAAAAATAAGCGCTTTCACGTGGTAAAACCACGCTTCTTCAGATTTCATTTATTCAGTATGCAGACATAGTTATTTATAATACCAAGCGCGGGAAATTAATCAATTAGCTAAGCACTTACAAAGTTAATTGAATTTAATACACGTTGCTAAGCATCCATTGTACTGCAAGCACCTCAATACTGTATATACATATATCACAAAGGGACATGAATAGCCACATAAACATCAGCTAAAAACCATAAAGTCGTACCATATTTCTTTCAATCTAATTTCATGCTAATACTCTCTTTATATACACATAACATTGACTTCCATTTATACCGGCTTAAAAAGCTAGCCCAAAATCTAGGCTCCTGAATAGTATATTAAAACTGAAAAGCCATGAACAGCAAACCTAATTCAACAAGGGCATAGTAATCGAAACAGTTGTATTGATCAACTCGTTCTTGCAGAAATTGATAATATATCTTCAATAAACACAGAATCGTTGATTAGACCCTGTTCATGCAGTATTAGCTCCAAACATTCCTTCATGTTAAAATACACATATTAAATTCTATCCTAAAGGATATAAAAAATCTGAAAAAACACAAAAAACTCATTTAACCTATAAACGGACATATAGTCTAACTAAAAAAGGGGGTTGAACAAACAAACTAACTATAGCATTCCATCAAACGACATTCTTAGGAAAACTAATCCTTAATTTAAAACATGTCAATAATATGCAGGATTTCTTATGTCAAGGATTCTTATCGACAAAATAGTAAGCCACAATTATACATGGGGCTTATAATCCTTCTACATAGCTAAACTAAAATCGTTAATCGTACCTGCATCTGCGCAGTATGAAAAGATGTACATACCATGAAATATATTACTTATCTCAAACATCGAAGTCAATAAATAATTAAATGCAGACAATTCATGCTACAAATGTCACTAAAGCACAAAGATGTAGGGATATAAATAACTGAATCCTTAGCTGATTGGATATCATGATGGCTGACGTTCTCTTGAACTACAGACCTTATTCATTCCCTGGGCCAAGAAAAGACATTATTATGTTCAAAATCATGCTTGTCTCACTGCAATTTCTTTAGTTCATTTTGCTGCAGTCTTCTTTCGCAGGAGGTGATATTTTCTTGCAGCTGATCCAGGCGAAAAACTGTTGGAAATTTTCTTTTCCAGCGTGATAATATCAGCTTTAAGCTCATCTTCCATAGGTAAGTAAAAAGAAGTAGATCAGTAATTCTACATATTTAGAACTAAATTGTGGATTCAGTTTCTGCCATTTGCGAAGTAACATGGGGTAGGTCTCTCCATAGCTGGGCGTGTTTAAAATTCTCAAGCCTCGAGGAATAATCTTATGTTGAAGAGATGCCTCCAGATGCAGGCATCGCCATTGTAGCCTTTTGTACTTATACATTTTGTTTTCAAGGTCCCTGTAACGTTTCAAAAATGCAGGTACCTGAGTGTTAATGGGGAGCTCATGATCCATTATATTGGCAGAATTAATGTCAAGTAACGGATTATCCTGTACATCCAAGATTCGTAGGAAATGATCATTAGTAGCTTTTGTAGCGCATTCATTAGTTAGAACATCCATGTTGAGGTGGTGTGCCGCTTGGCGCCAAATAACAACAGAGGAAATAAAAATACACTAAATGGCTCAGGGTGCAGAGAGGTGCAGAACAGCAAGACCAACTGAAAAAAAGGAACTGCACCAAACTTACACAACCACAACATTTATTTGCAAAGAAATAAAAGGTAAAATAACGTTAGCGCTTTCACGACTGCTCCTGTCGCTTCATCAGACAAACTAAGCATCTCTCCAACCAGTTTATATCACGTTAGCTATCAGCTGAAAAGAATCAGATGTTCCAATTATATGATTAAGAAAAGCTAATGCTATAGTTAAAAGTACTTTAGTAAAATGCATCTAAAATTTTTCTAAAAGCAGTCCATAAATGTGCATAAGTGAAAGTATATATGAAAAACATCTCTAAAATACATGTGTAAGAAAACTGCTATATAAAGGTAGCCTCATAAAAAATAATTAAAAGTCATATTAGAGCATAAAAACTTCAGAAAAGGCTCATATAAAACTCATAAAAGTACATATTAGAGCATAAAGAGACACGTCAGAGATATATATAAAAAAAAAAATATATATATATATATATATATATATATATATATATATATATATATATATAGATATATATATATGTGTGTGTGTGTGTATAGGAAAAACATATTGTGCTTACATAGATATCTCTCGGCGTTCAGAGGGAGGACCCATTTTTGTTCAATACTTTCAGTTAAATTTTCTATGTCACCTCCTCTTGCATTAAGGTAGACAACTTGAATAACAAAAAATTTAAAGTAATGTGTGCAATCTGTTTCCTTAATATGTGTAGCCAGGACATTATTGTCTTTACAGTTGTTAATGTCCCTAATATGTTCAAGGATCCTGTCCTTGAACATTCTATTGGTTTTACCTATATAGAATACAAAACATTTCTGACAGAAAGAAAAATAGACAACATTCATTGTTCTGCAGTCAGCATAGCCATGACTTGTGATGGTAAATTTATTCATGTTTTTGCTGACAACTTGATTAATGGACACAATGTGAACAGTGAAATAAAGTGCCAGTGCACTATAGAAACCTGTCCTGCAGAACAATTCCTGCCCCATTAGAGAATGGGGGTACACTCGTCTTTTCTAACCACCTCAATAGCTTTAAAGATTTTTTTTTATTATTTTGTTATTTACATTTGTTGACCAGGAGAGTCCGACTGGACACAGGTCCGTTTTCAGCAGAGGCCCAGGGAGAAAATCTCCACACTCAAATGTTTAAGACATTAGAGAATTAGAGAAATATTAAATAAAATAGTAGACACTGTTTCAGTTGTAGAGCATAATACAAGATTAAACAAAGTTGTAGAACAGTTGTAGAGCAAGAATTGACATTTTAAGCCATAGTGACAGATGTTAGACATAGTTACAGAAGTAGAACAAATTAATAACTTGGCAACTGAAACAAGTTCTTTGTGAGGTACATAACAGACAAATTGTTGCAATAAGAAGGAATTATTGTATAGTAAGTAGATTAGGTTAAAGAGAAAACAAGGTTGCTATTATCAGGTAGTTAGTGGGGTGCAGAGAGAGGTAGTGGATGGGTGTTCATTGAGGGGGAGTTGCAAGGGCATTTTCTGCAAGTAAGCAAGTGTGCTTTTAGTAAAGATCTGAAGTGGGTGCATGAGGTTGCAGAGGTAATTGAGGGTGGGAGGGAGTTCCATAGTTTGGCTATAGCACAGGAGAATAATGCTTCTCCAGCACAGTTATTGGCTCTTGTGACCTGTAGGAGGTTTTTGTTGCTGGATCTTAGAGGTCTGGTGGTAAGATAGGGTTGGAGTAGATTCTGAAGGAATGGTATTTTTAGTGGATGGTTTATTAGTTTGTGGGCAAGTGCCAGCTGGTACCATTGAAGGAGGTGAGGGAGCTCTAGCCAGCCCAATTCTGCTAGTGAGAGACAGTGGTGAGTACAGTAGGATGCCCCTCTAGCAAACTTGGCTATTTTGTTGTAGTAGTTTTCAAGCTTATTTAGATTTCATTGTCTTAGGTTTGTATATATTAGAGAGGCGTAAAGTAGGGTGGAGATAAGGTGAGAATTTGCTACTGAAATCTTTGCAGCTTTGGTAAGTAGTCGCCGATTTCTATATAATGCTCCTAATTTTTTGTGGACTTTTTTATGGTCATGGATATGTGAATTTCAAAGTTCAGTTTATTGTCTATTTCCACTCCTAGCAATGTGGTGTGTTCAGTAGGATGGATAGTGGTGTTGTCTTTTGCTGTGATGTTAGAATGTGAGAGGTTTTGGGTAATTTGGTGGGTTGGAAAATTAGTAATTTAGTTTTGTTTGGGTTGAGTATTAACTGGGAATTGGAAACCAAGTTGCGACAGAGGAAAAGACATCTTGTGTGACTTTTTGCAGTTCGGGAAGGGAGTGGGCTGAGCAGATGATGGTAGAGTCATCTGCATATTGTATGAGTGAGCCAAGTGTTGTGGCAGA
Organism: Protopterus annectens; assembly: GCF_019279795.1. Lineage (NCBI taxonomy): Eukaryota > Metazoa > Chordata > Ceratodontiformes > Protopteridae > Protopterus > Protopterus annectens. The sequence continues at coordinate 1,804,254,529 of NC_056744.1, forward strand.
GGCTGGATTGTTGGTAAAGGTAGAGAAGAGTAGGGGTCCAAGGATGGACCCTTGGGGAACCCATACGGAGACAGGTAGTTTGGGGGATAGGTTATCCTGCCATACAATGGATTGTTGACGGTCAGTCAGGTAGCTTTGAAACCAGTTGGTGACTGTTTGAGAGAAGACTAGGTCATTGAGAAGAGAGATGAGTTGTTTGTGAGGTACCATGTCGAAAGCTTTAGATAGATCTAGGAAAATAGCTGAGGAGAGGTGACCAGTGTTAGTGAAAGAGAGTAAGGCAGTGGTGGTGCTATGGTTTGGTCGGAAACCATGTTGGGTATAGTTAGTGAGGAGGTGATCTGAGACCTGAGAATGGATGCATCTTTCTAGTATTTTGGAGAGTGGAGAGAAAATAGCTATGGGGCAGTAATTGGTTAGCTCTGTGCAGAGGCTACCTTTGTGGAGGGGATTTACATGTGATACTTTCCAAAGTGTGGGAGCATAACTTTCTGATAGAGATCCGTTAATTAAGATGGATGCTGGGTAGGCTAGAGCGTCAGCTGCGAGTTGCAGGTAAGAACAGGAGAGAATGAGAAGCTAGTGCGGAGCTTGCTAGCTGAAGGTGTGAGTTTGGGGGGGTTGGGTTGTCTAGCTAGTGATAGTATGCTTTGCGTGAAATGTGTGTTGAAAGAGGTAGCAATATTTTCAGTGGAGTGAGTGATGTTAGGAGTAGGGGTACTAACTTTACCTGGGTGGAGGATGGAGTTTATTGAGGACCAGAATTGTTTGGAGTTATGCTGGGAGGAGGTAAGGGCAGACTGGTAGCATTGAATTTTGTCCTGTTTTATTAGCTTTTTGACTCTGTTGTGAAGTTTTAGAAATTTCTGTCTAGTAGAGGGGTTTTTGGTTTTGCACCAGTGCTCCCAGGCTTTATCTCTGATTTTCATTTCGGACTTAGTGGTTTTCTGTAGCCATGGGGATGGTTGAACTCTGGTTCGGGAAATTCTTATGGGGACATGATAATTAAGGATGCCCAGGAAGGTAATATTAAAGTAGTCGACTGCATCACCTAGACTGAGATGTTTTAGAAGGAAGGTATTTTTAAAGTAGTCTACTGCATCATCTAGACTGAGATGTTTTAGAAGGAAGGTATTATTAAAGTAGTCTACTGCATCATCTAGACTGAGATGATTTAGAAGGAAGGTATTATTAAAGTAGTCTACTGCATCACCTAGACTGAGATGTTTTAGAAGGAAGGTATTATTAAAGTAGTCTACTGCATCACCTAGACTGAGATGTTTTAGAAGGAAGGTATTATTAAAGTAGTCTACTGCATCACCTAGACTGAGATGTTTTAGAAGGAAGGTATTATTAAAGTAGTCTACTGCATCACCTAGACTGAGATGTTTTAGAAGGAAGGTATTATTAAAGTAGTCTACTGCATCACCTAGACTGAGATGTTTTAGAAGGAAGGTATTATTAAAGTAGTCTACTGCATCACCTAGACTGAGATGTTTTAGAAGGAAGGTATTATTAAAGTAGTCTACTGCATCACCTAGACTGAGATGTTTTAGAAGGAAGGTATTATTAAAGTAGTCTACTGCATCACCTAGACTGAGATGTTTTAGAAGGAAGGTATTATTAAAGTAGTCTACTGCATCACCTAGACTGAGATGTTTTAGAAGGAAGGTATTATTAAAGTAGTCTACTGCATCACCTAGACTGAGATGTTTTAGAAGGAAGGTATTATTAAAGTAGTCTACTGCATCATCTAGACTGAGATGTTTTAGAAGGAAGGTATTATTAAAGTAGTCTACTGCATCACCTAGACTGAGATGTTTTAGAAGGAAGGTATTATTAAAGTAGTCTACTGCATCACCTAGACTGAGATGTTTTAGAAGGAAGGTATTATTAAAGTAGTCTACTGCATCACCTAGACTGAGATGTTTTAGAAGGAAGGTATTATTAAAGTAGTCTACTGCATCACCTAGACTGAGATGTTTTAGAAGGAAGGTATTATTAAAGTAGTCTACTGCATCATCTAGACTGAGATGTTTTAGAAGGAAGGTATTATTAAAGTAGTCTACTGCATCACCTAGACTGAGATGTTTTAGAAGGAAGGTATTATTAAAGTAGTCTACTGCATCATCTAGACTGAGATGTTTTAGAAGGAAGGTATTATTAAAGTAGTCTACTGCATCACCTAGACTGAGATGTTTTAGAAGGAAGGTATTATTAAAGTAGTCTACTGCATCACCTAGACTGAGATGTTTTAGAAGGAAGGTATTATTAAAGTAGTCTACTGCATCACCTAGACTGAGATGTTTTAGAAGGAAGGTATTATTAAAGTAGTCTACTGCATCACCTAGACTGAGATGTTTTAGAAGGAAGGTATTATTAAAGTAGTCTACTGCATCACCTAGACTGAGATGTTTTAGAAGGAAGGTATTATTAAAGTAGTCTACTGCATCACCTAGACTGAGATGTTTTAGAAGGAAGGTATTATTAAAGTAGTCTACTGCATCACCTAGACTGAGATGTTTTAGAAGGAAGGTATTATTAAAGTAGTCTACTGCATCACCTAGACTGAGATGTTTTAGAAGGAAGGTATTATTAAAGTAGTCTACTGCATCACCTAGACTGAGATGTTTTAGAAGGAAGGTATTATTAAAGTAGTCTACTGCATCACCTAGACTGAGATGTTTTAGAAGGAAGGTATTATTAAAGTAGTCTACTGCATCACCTAGACTGAGATGTTTTAGAAGGAAGGTATTATTAAAGTAGTCTACTGCATCACCTAGACTGAGATGTTTTAGAAGGAAGGTATTATTAAAGTAGTCTACTGCATCACCTAGACTGAGATGTTTTAGAAGGAAGGTATTATTAAAGTAGTCTACTGCATCACCTAGACTGAGATGTTTTAGAAGGAAGGTATTATTAAAGTAGTCTACTGCATCACCTAGACTGAGATGTTTTAGAAGGAAGGTATTATTAAAGTAGTCTACTGCATCACCTAGACTGAGATGTTTTAGAAGGAAGGTATTATTAAAGTAGTCTACTGCATCACCTAGACTGAGATGTTTTAGAAGGAAGGTATTATTAAAGTAGTCTACTGCATCACCTAGACTGAGATGTTTTAGAAGGAAGGTATTATTAAAGTAGTCTACTGCATCACCTAGACTGAGATGTTTTAGAAGGAAGGTATTATTAAAGTAGTCTACTGCATCACCTAGACTGAGATGTTTTAGAAGGAAGGTATTATTAAAGTAGTCTACTGCATCACCTAGACTGAGATGTTTTAGAAGGAAGGTATTATTAAAGTAGTCTACTGCATCACCTAGACTGAGATGTTTTAGAAGGAAGGTATTATTAAAGTAGTCTACTGCATCACCTAGACTGAGATGTTTTAGAAGGAAGGTATTATTAAAGTAGTCTACTGCATCACCTAGACTGAGATGTTTTAGAAGGAAGGTATTATTAAAGTAGTCTACTGCATCACCTAGACTGAGATGTTTTAGAAGGAAGGTATTATTAAAGTAGTCTACTGCATCACCTAGACTGAGATGTTTTAGAAGGAAGGTATTATTAAAGTAGTCTACTGCATCACCTAGACTGAGATGTTTTAGAAGGAAGGTATTATTAAAGTAGTCTACTGCATCACCTAGACTGAGATGTTTTAGAAGGAAGGTATTATTAAAGTAGTCTACTGCATCACCTAGACTGAGATGTTTTAGAAGGAAGGTATTATTAAAGTAGTCTACTGCATCACCTAGACTGAGATGTTTTAGAAGGAAGGTATTATTAAAGTAGTCTACTGCATCATCTAGACTGAGATGTTTTAGAAGGAAGGTATTATTAAAGTAGTCTACTGCATCACCTAGACTGAGATGTTTTAGAAGGAAGGTATTATTAAAGTAGTCTGCATCACCTAGACTGAGATGTTTTAGAAGGAATATTATTAAAGTAGTCTACTGCATCACCTAGACTGAGATGTTTTAGAAGGAAGGTATTATTAAAGTAGTCTACTGCATCACCTAGACTGAGATGTTTTAGAAGGAAGGTATTATTAAAGTAGTCTACTGCATCACCTAGACTGAGATGTTTTAGAAGGAAGGTATTATTAAAGTAGTCTACTGCATCACCTAGACTGAGATGTTTTAGAAGGAAGGTATTATTAAAGTAGTCTACTGCATCACCTAGACTGAGATGTTTTAGAAGGAAGGTATTATTAAAGTAGTCTACTGCATCACCTAGACTGAGATGTTTTAGAAGGAAGGTATTATTAAAGTAGTCTACTGCATCACCTAGACTGAGATGTTTTAGAAGGAAGGTATTATTAAAGTAGTCTACTGCATCACCTAGACTGAGATGTTTTAGAAGGAAGGTATTATTAAAGTAGTCTACTGCATCACCTAGACTGAGATGTTTTAGAAGGAAGGTATTATTAAAGTAGTCTACTGCATCACCTAGACTGAGATGTTTTAGAAGGAAGGTATTATTAAAGTAGTCTACTGCATCACCTAGACTGAGATGTTTTAGAAGGAAGGTATTATTAAAGTAGTCTACTGCATCACCTAGACTGAGATGTTTTAGAAGGAAGGTATTATTAAAGTAGTCTACTGCATCACCTAGACTGAGATGTTTTAGAAGGAAGGTATTATTAAAGTAGTCTACTGCATCACCTAGACTGAGATGTTTTAGAAGGAAGGTATTATTAAAGTAGTCTACTGCATCACCTAGACTGAGATGTTTTAGAAGGAAGGTATTATTAAAGTAGTCTACTGCATCACCTAGACTGAGATGTTTTAGAAGGAAGGTATTATTAAAGTAGTCTACTGCATCACCTAGACTGAGATGTTTTAGAAGGAAGGTATTATTAAAGTAGTCTACTGCATCACCTAGACTGAGATGTTTTAGAAGGAAGGTATTATTAAAGTAGTCTACTGCATCACCTAGACTGAGATGTTTTAGAAGGAAGGTATTATTAAAGTAGTCTACTGCATCACCTAGACTGAGATGTTTTAGAAGGAAGGTATTATTAAAGTAGTCTACTGCATCACCTAGACTGAGATGTTTTAGAAGGAAGGTATTATTAAAGTAGTCTACTGCATCACCTAGACTGAGATGTTTTAGAAGGAAGGTATTATTAAAGTAGTCTACTGCATCACCTAGACTGAGATGTTTTAGAAGGAAGGTATTATTAAAGTAGTCTACTGCATCACCTAGACTGAGATGTTTTAGAAGGAAGGTATTATTAAAGTAGTCTACTGCATCACCTAGACTGAGATGTTTTAGAAGGAAGGTATTATTAAAGTAGTCTACTGCATCACCTAGACTGAGATGTTTTAGAAGGAAGGTATTATTAAAGTAGTCTACTGCATCACCTAGACTGAGATGTTTTAGAAGGAAGGTATTATTAAAGTAGTCTACTGCATCACCTAGACTGAGATGTTTTAGAAGGAAGGTATTATTAAAGTAGTCTACTGCATCACCTAGACTGAGATGTTTTAGAAGGAAGGTATTATTAAAGTAGTCTACTGCATCACCTAGACTGAGATGTTTTAGAAGGAAGGTATTATTAAAGTAGTCTACTGCATCACCTAGACTGAGATGTTTTAGAAGGAAGGTATTATTAAAGTAGTCTACTGCATCACCTAGACTGAGATGTTTTAGAAGGAAGGTATTATTAAAGTAGTCTACTGCATCATCTAGACTGAGATGTTTTAGAAGGAAGGTATTATTAAAGTAGTCTACTGCATCACCTAGACTGAGATGTTTTAGAAGGAAGGTATTATTAAAGTAGTCTACTGCATCATCTAGACTGAGATGTTTTAGAAGGAAGGTATTATTAAAGTAGTCTACTGCATCACCTAGACTGAGATGTTTTAGAAGGAAGGTATTATTAAAGTAGTCTACTGCATCACCTAGACTGAGATGTTTTAGAAGGAAGGTATTATTAAAGTAGTCTACTGCATCACCTAGACTGAGATGTTTTAGAAGGAAGGTATTATTAAAGTAGTCTACTGCATCACCTAGACTGAGATGTTTTAGAAGGAAGGTATTATTAAAGTAGTCTACTGCATCACCTAGACTGAGATGTTTTAGAAGGAAGGTATTATTAAAGTAGTCTACTGCATCACCTAGACTGAGATGTTTTAGAAGGAAGGTATTATTAAAGTAGTCTACTGCATCACCTAGACTGAGATGTTTTAGAAGGAAGGTATTATTAAAGTAGTCTACTGCATCACCTAGACTGAGATGTTTTAGAAGGAAGGTATTATTAAAGTAGTCTACTGCATCACCTAGACTGAGATGTTTTAGAAGGAAGGTATTATTAAAGTAGTCTACTGCATCACCTAGACTGAGATGTTTTAGAAGGAAGGTATTATTAAAGTAGTCTACTGCATCACCTAGACTGAGATGTTTTAGAAGGAAGGTATTCTTAAAGTAGTCTACTGCATCATCTAGACTGAGATGTTTTAGAAGGAAGGTATTCTTAAAGTAGTCTACTGCATCACCTAGACTGAGATGTTTTAGAAGGAAGGTATTCTTAAAGTAGTCTACTGCATCACCTAGACTGAGATGTTTTAGAAGGAAGGTATTATTAAAGTAGTCTACTGCATCACCTAGACTGAGATGTTTTAGAGGTTCCCAGTTACATATTTTAAGGGATGAGCTGAATGAGAAAGGGTTAAAGTTTACTTTTTTGCGTATTTGATGGTAGATGACAGGTTTTGTTTGGTGTAGGTGTTTTCTGAGTAGGGATGTTGGGGAGTGATCACTGAGGCTGTCTGCGAGGCAGCCTGCTATATATGACTGAGTGCTCTTATTGACTGGTATCCAATCCAGGGTAGTGTGTTTGTTGGACCTTTTATTTATCCTAGTAAGTGACTGGACTAGCTGGGTGAAGCCATGAAGGTTTATATGATGGGTTGGGCAGTCACTAGAACAGGATTGCCAGTCAGTCTTGAAGTCTCCGAGAATTAAAGTTTATTGGTGTAGGTGGTGGGTAGTCCAGCTGAGGAGGGTTTCAAGTGGAGGGATGTTGTGGCCAGGTGGGAAGTAGCATCCTATTATGCTGATGGTTTTATTTTGATTTATTTTAAGGTTGGTATATATTATTCCGTCCTTACCTATTTGGGGAGCTGCTATGTTTAAGATCTTGATGTTTAAATGTTGATATATTGTAGCAATACCACTTCCTTTCTTGTTTAGTCGGTCTACTCTTGGTATATTGTAACCGGTGGGGAGGATTTGCTCATTGGTGATGTGTAGTTTTAGCCATGTTTCTGTAAGGATAACTATATCAGATGAGTACAAGTCTATTGTGGCATGGAGTTCATGCACCTTGTTGGCTATACTTCCAATGTTTAGGCCTAGCAGAAGGAGGTTGTTTGTTTTTCTATTGGATGTGATTTGAAAGAAGTTGTGGTTTTTAGTGTGAGTATGAGGGGTGGGGTTGGAGAGTGAGGGGCTGGGATTGGGGTGGATGTCTCCACTGAGTGCCAGTTTAGATATGGATGAGATTATTGGTTTTATCAATTTGTGAATATGCTCGTTTATAACGGAAGTTCTATGATTGTGCTTTGTGGGTCGTAGGTATGGTGGGAGGGTTGTTATGTTGAGTTGTGGAGTTGGTTTATATTTAGGTACTGTGGTTGATAGGCTATGGGAGGGTGCATAGGTATGGTTTTCTGTGTGATGGTAGAGTAGGGGTGAGGTATGAGTTGTGGTGAGTGTAGTAGTACAGTGGTAGTCGTTTAGTGGGGGAATGGTGGAGGTATGGCAGGATGTGATGTAAGCTAGGAGTGTACATGTGGTGAGTATAGGTATAGTGTGCTTTTGGGGGAATGGTGGAGGTATGGCAGGATGTGATGTAAGCTAGGAGTGTGCATGTGGTGAGTACAGGTATAGTGTGCTTTTACATGTTAGTAGAGTGGGATGGATAATAGTGGCAAGATGGTGGAGGTAGTGGTGGTATAGAGATGTTGTTGGCTGTTTGAAAGATGGGAGTGGTTATTGTTACCAGTAAAGTTAGGACCAATGGGGGTGGGTGAGAATTGGGGGCAGGGTGGGGAGTGAAGCGGGCAAGAAACCCTGTTCATGAGATCACACGCAGCCAGGAGGAAATCAATCAGTGAGTAATGGCTGCTTAGGGCTTTTTGTAGGTGTACAGAGGGTAAAATAAAAGTTAAGGACAACTTTTGGTATGGAGCCTCTAGGTCTAAGGGCAGAAGGGGTACCTAAAGCTACAGAGGTGTCCTTTAGTGGTCAGGGAACCAGGTTGGCTGGCTAGATTCCCACTTGAGGTAATTAGCATTCCTGGGTAGCGAGCACTTGTAGGTGAAACTAGATTAACACTTTTAGGTGAAACTAGATTAACAGTAGGTTGAAATAAATATGTCCCATACTTTGTTTCAAGGAGTTGTTCTGTGATTCTTGCTACTTTCTTACCACTTTTTTGACTACTGTACCGTCTTGCTATAAACATGTATTTTAATACTCTGTTTGTGTGAGTATCGTCCACCTGTAGATCTGGACAGCCTGTCCTTTAATGACACTGACCTTAATGAAGTTAACATGATTACAGGATACAGGTATATGCATGCTACCGAAAGTGGGTTTTCTATAAAAGTTTGAGCTTATGGTACCATCCATGAAATCTACATTTAAGATGATATCCACAAAATTAATACTTGTGTCAGACCAGCTGGCCATAAGGGAAGGAAAACTGGTAGTTATTAACATGATTAATACTATACAGGTACTCCCCTATCATTTTGATAGCCACATCCTGTGGTATCACTCCATTAAGGTACTTAACATCAAGGAAAGCTAACAAAATTCCATTGCCAAAATCAACAGACTTAATAAGCTCCAAAAAGTGCCGGAAATGTCTCACATGACCTACTATTCTGCACTGCCGAAAACAAAATCTTACCCATTAATCCAGTTAAAGGTGCGGTTTTAAAACATAAGGCTGGAATTATAAGACAAAAATAGTGGGAATCAACGACAGATTTATACAGGTTTGGAATTTCAAAGAAACTGGAAATTTTAGGAAATTCCAAATACAAAAAATAGTACAAGTAAAAGGAATCTTATCAGTGTGCATTAATTCTAGCAAGACTGAATCCGTGTAAGTAAAAATAGTACAAGTAAAAGGAATCTTATCAGTGTGCATTAATTCTAGCAAGACTGAATCCGTGTAAGTAAAAATAGTACAAGTAAAAGGAATCTTATCAGTGTGCATTAACTCTAGCAAGACTGAATCTGTGTAAGTAAAAATAGTACAAGTAAAAGGAATCTTATCAGTGTGCATTAATTCTAGCAAGACTGAATCCGTGTAAGTAAAAATAGTACAAGTAAAAGGAATCTTATCAGTGTGCATTAACTCTAGCAAGACTGAATCCGTGTAAGTAAAAATAGTACAAGTAAAAGGAATCTTATCAGTGTGCATTAATTCTATCAAGACTGAATCCGTGTAAGTAAAAATAGTACAAGTAAAAGGAATCTTATCAGTGTGCATTAATTCTAGCAAGACTGAATCCGTGTAAGTAAAAATAGTACAAGTAAAAGGAATCTTATCAGTGTGCATTAATTCTAGCAAGACTGAATCCGTGTAAGTAAAAATAGTACAAGTAAAAGGAATCTTATCAGTGTGCATTAACTCTAGCAAGACTGAATCTGTGTAAGTAAAAATAGTACAAGTAAAAGGAATCTTATCAGTGTGCATTAATTCTAGCAAGACTGAATCCGTGTAAGTAAAAATAGTACAAGTAAAAGGAATCTTATCAGTGTGCATTAATTCTAGCAAGACTGAATCCGTGTAAGTAAAAATAGTACGAGTAAAAGGAATCTTATCAGTGTGCGTTAACTCCAGCAAGACTGAATCCGTGTAAGTAAAAATAGTACAAGTAAAAGGAATCTTATCAGTGTGCATTAACTCTAGCAAGACTGAATCTGTGTAAGTATCTGTCAGCCTTATTGATATCACAAAGTGGACCACTTCATAAGAGTTCAGATAACCTAGCCGTTTCTCAGCTTTGGTAATGTGACTGCCCACATTCAATAGTATTCCACTTCCCACTTTCATGATCCTGATGTCCTTGTTGTGACCTACAAGTTTCTGTTTGTTACTGAGTCTGACAAATGTTTTACTTGGTGGTTTGTCTAATAAAGCTTTGATATTGTTCTCTCAGCCTGATTCAAATACTTGTACAGTCTGTTGTAATGAGGGGTTAAAGGAACCAGCACACTTAAACCAACAACCATCAGTTATACTCCCAGCGAAATCAGTCAACATCTGGAGCAGATTTAAATTCCAAAAATACTGTTTCAATTTCATCCAAAACATGCACTCAAATTAGTAATCTCAAAAACAGAAGGGCAAGAACTTAAAATGTAATAATTCATAATATTACACAATTGGTTGTTGTTGTTGTGTCTTTCGGCTTTTCTCGGTTAGGGGTCGCCATAGCGGAACTCCAGTCCGCTAATGATTGGCAGTAGATTTTAACGTGCTGAGTTGCCAGCCCTGATGCACAACCTTCAATGAAGGTACACCCATTCACGCATGTCTCCACACAGAAGATGATCTAGCTGAGAATCGAACAGGACAACGTCTTACTGTGAGGCGACAACGCCGTAGCACCATCACTGCAGTACAATTGGTAACTTCTATAAATTTTTATTTAAATACAAAGAACTAGTGCTTCGGCAGACTGCCTTCTAAGGTTCTAAAATACATACAAATTCTCCTGTTTATAAAGGAGTAAAAGGAAACACAAAACCAAGGGGAGAGCACAGCAAATTAATAAATCAACATCAATTACTTCTTTAAAGATACAATTCCAGAGCACTCTTAAACTAAATGCTTCATTGATAATCCTTTATTAAGATCTTCAGGAGAGAGCATTATATGAGAAACTGTAACATGCCTCTTTCCTCAGAAGAATCTCAGATATGTTAAGAAATAAATCTTGACTTTTGTGATATACATAATAAAAAAGTTACTAATTCACTATATCCATTATGTTGCTCTTAAAAATGGACTACAACAGTATTAACGCTGTATGCATTTTAATATCTCTAATACGTTCCTGAATACTTTTATGTACAGGCCTCGTGGTCTGACTTGTGTAATATTTATTAAAAGGACATCTAAGACCATACACTGCAGCACTTTGATAACTTTTATTCCTAGGTGGTTTGAACTCAAACCTGTTTATAATAAAAGTAGCCCTTTTATCAATCAAAGTGTTTACAAACAGAACCACCCTTGCATTCAGCAAGTGAGCTCTTATCAGTTTTCATACACATATTAACTGCATAATCACCTAATCTAGAAGACTTATGATAAGAAATTTTCAAAGTTAGCTTTTAAATACATCATCTGATCTAATAATATGCCAGTATCATTTTAAAATACAAGCCACTCTCTCTATAAAGGGAGTATGCTGTGTAGCAAAATAAAAATCTTCTTTTTGTATCTGATTCTTAATCTACCTAATATATATTTTATTACGAGTCAAAGCCTCCCCCCTCAGTTATAACTTTGTCTTAGAGGCTTCCAACTGCCTTTCAGTACAAAGTTTGTTTGTCTTTCGGCTTTTTCCTGGTAAGAGGTCGCCACAACAGAACTCCGGTCCGCTAATGATTGGGAGTAGATTTTTACGAAACGCTGAGGTGCTAGCTCGATGCCCAACCTTCAATGAAGGCACGCCCATTTATGCACACATGTCTTTCGAATGCTACCCAACCGCAGGGAGGACATGCAGACTCCACACAGAAGGCACTCCCGAGCCAAGCTGAAAATTGAATGGGTGAACCTCTTGCTGTGAGGTAACAATGCTACCGCCGTACCACAGCGGCAGACACCTTTCAGTACAACCCCCTACTCAAAAACCTTTGTGTCACTTCATATATAACCCTATCAAATTCTTGTTCACAGCATAACCCCTGCACCCTAAAAACTTGATTATGGAAGTGAGTCTATAAGGTGCTAAAGGTGAGAGCTAGTTGATTGCAGAAAAGTATTAGCAGCATTAGGCTTCCTGCACAAAGTGGAAGGTATTAGAACAGTCGTAGTATAAATCTTACCATCAAAATAACAAATAACTTGTGCTTGAACCTCATAAGTAAAAATAAACCAACATGATTATTGCTAATCCTACCCATAAACTCAGAAAATAACTCCCCAGGACCTTTTAAAATAACAAACAAATCATCTATAGAACGGTTATAAAATACAACATGAGCATCAAAATAAGAACCATCATAAATAAATAACCTTTCAAACCATTCCATAAATAAATTTGCATAACTAGGAGCAAACATTGCTCCCATTGCAATCCCATGAATTTGTCTAAAAAAGTGTTCAGAAAAAGTAAAAGAGTTAGACAATGCAAGCTTCAACTAGTCTAAAATATCAGGAGGTAACTGTACCTCTTTCAAATAATACTGACAGATTTTAAACCTACATCATGTTGTAGAGAACAATTCAAACAGGAAACATCCACAGTTGCCATCAAGTAAGACTCTTCCCATGTCCCCTGCTTGACTATATCTAAAAAATCATATTCGATACTGTGCCCACTCTTTCCCATGGACTCCTAACTTGTGATAAAATTGGCCTCCCTAGAAGGCCACTGATGTTATTTATTTGACATTTGTTGACCGGGAAAGCCTGACTGAGTCAGAGCCCTTTTTCAGTGGATGCCCAGGGAGAAAAGCTCTACTTGAGTACAAAGTACATTTTACAAAGGGAGAATGCATAGTTTCATACAGAGTTTTCATTACATTCATCCCCCAGCTGGGGGAAGCCCCAAGGGATGCACTGGTGCACAATTGGCCCCTGGGTCTCCTTTACGCATTTCCCCCTTTCCCTCTGATTCCCAAGGTATTACAGAAAGCAAAACTACTAGGAAGGACCATGATACTAATAGCCCCTTACTGGCCTCAGCAAATTTGGTTTCCCTTGCTCCAGCTTCATCTTTTGTAAGAACCCTGGATCCTGGACCCAGTTCTGGATCTGTTGACCCGTTCTCTTTATCCTTCACTTCATTCCCTCAAACCCGCAGCTTTGCTGCTCTAATTCCCACAATAGCCAGGATTTACAACTTCTCAGCTGAGGCCCAGCATATTATAACATCCTCTCATAAATCATCTACCAGAAAGTTATATCTTAGCAAATGGAAGAGATTTTCTTTATGTGCCTCTCAGAACGATGTTGATTCTTACCTAGCTCCGATCCCATCTATATTGGAATTCCTGACTAAACTTTTCAACGAAGGAGCGGCTGCAGCTACCATCAGAGTTCAATTAACAGCGATATCAAATTTTCATTTTGGTTTCCAAGGCTGTAATGTCAGGTTGCGTCAACTTGCTAAAGCCTTTCTTAAAGGTGCCATTCATTTGAGGCCACCAATCAGAGCTCCAGTCGTGCCATGGAATCTAAATTTTATTCTATCCAGAATCATACTACCACCTTTCGAACCAGCCTTGTCCTGTTTTTTGAAATTCCTTTCATGGAAGACTATTTTTCTGATAGCCATTACTTCTGCTCAGTGGATTTCTGAGCTGCAAGCCTTAACCATCAAACCTCCTTATCTGATTTTCCATAATGATAGAGTTTCGTTCAGAACTAATCCATCCTTTTTACCAAAAGTTTGTTCAGAGGCAAATCTTAACCAATCTATTGAGTTGCCAGTTTTCTTTCCCCAATACACAAATAGGATGGAACACATGCTGCACAAACTTGTTGTTCATAGACAACTACAATTTTATCTAGACAGAACAAAATAATTCAGGTCAATGTTTTAACTATTCATTTCCTTTTCAGAGTCAAAAAGGGGTACCTCAGTGACAAAAGTAACCTTGTCAAGGTGGCTATCAGATGGCATTTCCTTCATTTATAATTCACAAAATGCCCCCTTCAACAAAAAGTAAAGGCCCCCTCTACTAGAGCTAGTTCAACCTCCTTAGCCTTTTCTGCAAGGTTACCATTAGACTCTATTTGTGCAGCAGCTACCTGGTCAACACCTAATGCCTTTATCACTCATTACAAAGTAGACAAGGCCTCCAGGGACAGGGCTTCCTTTGATTCAACAGTTCTGAGGAATATACTCCTGTGAGCTACCTGAGAAGATGGTGCTTGGGACGCCACCCATCAGTAAAGAAAGAACAGCGAGATAGAACAACGAAGTTATGTACTCACCATAACATTCCATGTGAGCTGCTCATCGCACCTTCATTCTTACGTCCCACCCTCCAACCCCCGTCGGGGTGCATCATGGGATGGGGAGTTGGCATCAAGCTGGTTGAAGACCTCAAGCTTTTGCAGCTGGCCGAGTCGGAGCCGAGGATCAGCTCTGAACCCATCAGTGAAGAATGAAGGCGAGATGAATAACTCACATGGAACGTTATGGTGAGTACATAACTTCTTTTTCAGCAACTTTCATAATGGCCTTTCACATAGCTCATTGTAGTTTTTACTTTACTGATGCAATAGCTAGAGCAAGCAGGGCCAGGAATCAGGGGGTGAAGCTCTTGCAGTTTTCTTTCTATTTTGGGAAAGAAATATCCAGGGAATTGTTATGGCTAGGCTTGTGTAGGCCCTAGGGCCAATAGCCTAGTACCAACATATGAACCTATGAACCTATTTTCCAAAATATATTGTATAAATAGTATTTTTTTTCTTTTTTTTAGGATACTTTATTGTAAAAGGAACACAGGAAGAGAGGGGTGGTCAAATAGGATGAGTGAGGGGTGTTTAAGACAGAGTAAAGGAGAGCAGTAGGTGGCAGCAGGGAAGAGGAAGAGGAAGAGAAAAGTGTAAGAAAAGTAAGATTTAGGAGTGAAGGTGAGAGGGCTTGTGATGGGTTAGGCGTCATCAAGATTACTATTAACTCTTTAGTAAACTGGTGATGTTCAAGGAGGGTTTTACAATGCCATGTCCAGGAGTTTTCGGAGGTGTTCTTTGAGTGCTTATTTGAACTTCAGTGCATGGGGTATTGTGCAAATGGACAGCATGGGGTATTGTGCAAATGGACAGCATGGGGTATTATGCAAATGGACAGCATGGGGTATTATGCAAATGGACAGCATGGGGTATTATGCAAATGGACAGCATGGGGTATTGTGCAAATGGACAGCATGGGGTATTGTGCAAATGGACAGCATGGGGTATTGTGCAAATGGACAGGGGAGTATGTTGCAGCTAAGGGCTGGGGTTTGACTGTATACATTTGGACCTATAGATCTTTTAGGTTTGTATATGTCTAAAAGTAGTTGTTCGGAGTTCCTGAGGTTTCTATTCGGTGTATGGACAGAGGTGAGAGAGGAGATGTTAGGGCAGGAGGAGGGCTTATTTAGGATATTAAGAATGATGAGCAGCTGTGAGGACAGAAGTTGGTGTGAGAATTCTAACCAATTTAGAGCCTTGAGTGAGGGTACAGTTGAGAGAGATAGATTTGGTTTGTTGAAAACCTAGCATTTTGTTTTTTGTAGGTGATTTCAACTTTTCTTAGTAGGCCTGTTTGCAAGTTGGTAAGGATGTGTGAGCTATAGAGAAGGCTGGGTAGGAGGTAGGCATGAGCAAGAGTGATACGAGAGTCTTTAGTAAGGCATTGTTTATTCCTGTAGAGAAGGCCTAGTTTTTGATATTTTTATACAGTGTTGAACATGGTTGAATTTTAGTTGATCATCTATTATGACTCGAAGACGTTTGGTGTGTGTTTCAACACTGATAAGAGTGTTAAGTTAAGTTATGGTGAAGTTAGGTTTGTGGTGGTTGAGTGATTTTGGGAGAAATAGCAGAAGTTTGGTCTTTTTGGGATTCAGAATCAGTTAGTTATTGGTAAGCCATTTTTCTAGAGTTGAAGGTGTTTTGGGTAAAAGTGTGCAGGTCAGAAAGTATTGGAGGTAGAGATGATGATTGAGTTATCTGCATATTGAATGAAGGTAGACTGTGGACAGGATGTAAAGAGAAGATTTGTGAAGATGTTGAACAGTAGTGGTCCAAGGATTGAACCGTGGGGACACCCATCCTGATTGGGGGGGATAGCGCAGAGTGCCATTTGATGGATTGTTGTCTGTCTGAGAGGTAGCTAAAGAACCAGTTGAGGGTGGGGGTTGAGAGGCTAAGGTTGGAGAGTTTAGAGAGGAGATTGGGATGGGAGACTGTGTCAAAAGATTTAGAGAGATGTAGGAAGAGACAAGAAGCAAGTTTGCTGTTATCTCTAGCCAGGGATATAGCGTGGGTAAAGGAGATGAGGGCAATAGAAGTAGTGTGGTTGGGGCAGAATGTTGGATGGGGGTGAGAAGGTTTTTCTGGAGTAGGTAGTTGAGTATTTGTGTGTGTACACACTTTTCTAGTATTTTTGAGGAGGAGAGTGTACCTATAGGTCATTAGTTAGTTAGTTGGTTGGTTGGTTGGTTGGTTGGTTGGTTGGTTGGTTGGTTGGTTAGTTAGTTAGTTAGTTAGTTAGTTAGTTAGTTAGTTAGTTAGTTAGTTAGTTAGTTAGTTAGTTAGTTCTTTTTTATGCTCTTCCCAAAGATTTTTATGAGGGAATATGCGGATTTACCATAATTAAACTATCCCCATTCTAGCAGAAAGTACACCCTTCTACACCATAATCACACTTTTAACAATGATTTCAGACTGTGTTTTACATATAGGGTTATCACTCAATTACAAACATTCCTCCTTATTATGCAGAAGCGTAAAGCACATATTTTATAAAAGTCCTTGTGCATTACTACCATATTACACCTTATCTGCAGGTTTCACAACCATAGACTTAGTAATGCAAAACCATTCACCTCTAGACATATTAAACTTCACAAACTATTTACAGCATTTATCAATATACATATAAATATCTAGTTTTACTAAATAATAAAATACCATTGATGTACAATTTTTAAAGGGTGGAACAAAATTCTTCTGACTCCTAAAGCTTGTTTTTTAACAGCTTTATCTAAGTCAATCTCATTTTCATCCATCATTGAATCTCTAGAAACAAAATAATGTGTTAACTGTAATTTCCTAAGCAATGGCCAAATGTCCATGTTAATTTCAAACTTTGACATAATAGATGTTGGAATAAATTTCAATCCCCTTTGTAGCATTTTCTCAACATTTTCTGAAATGCTGCCAACACTCAATACAACAATGCAGTGCTCCCCCACCTGCTGCCAACACCCAATGCAACAATGCAGTGCTCTCCCCCTCCCAATACAACAATGCAGTGCTCTCCCCATCCTGCTGCCAACACCCAGTACAACAATGCAGTGCTCTCCCCCTCCCAATACAACAATGCAGTGCTCTCCCCACCTGCTGCCAACACCCAATACAACAATGCAGTGCTCTCCCTCCTGCTGCCAACACCCAATGCAACAATACAGTGCTCTTCCCCTCCCAATACAACAATTCAGTGATGTCCCCCTCCTGTTGCCAACATCCAATACAATGCAGTGCTCTCCCCTCCCAATACAACAATGCAGTGCTCTCCACTCCCAATACAATACAATGCTCTCCCCTCCTAGTGTGAACACAGTACAACAATGCAGTGCTCTCTCCCTGCCCAATACAACAATGCAGTGCTCTCACTCCTCCTGCTGCCAACACCCAAGACAACAATGCAGTTCTCTCCCCCTCCTGCTGCCAACACCCAGTACAACAATGCATTACTCTCCCCCTCCTAATACACCAATGCAGTACTCTCCCCACCTGCTGCTAACACCCAAAGCAACAATGCAGTGCTCTCCCCCTCCCAATACAACAAAGCAGTGCTCTCCCCCTCCTGCTGCCAACACCCAGTACAACAATGCAGTGCTCTCCCCCACCCAATACAACAATGCAGTGCTCTCCCCACCTGCTGCCAACACCCAATACAACAGTGCAGTGCTCTCCCCTCCTGCTGCCAACACCCAATGCAACAATGCAGTGCTCTCCCCTTCCCAATACAACAATGCAGTGCTCTCCCCTCCTGCTGCCAATACCCAATACAACAATGTAGTGCTCTCCTCATCCTGCTGTGAACACCCAATACAGCTATGCAGTGCTCTCCCCCTCCCAATACAATAATGCAGTGCTCTCCCCTCCTGCTGCCAACACCCAATATAACAATGCAGTGCTCTCCCCTCCTGCTGCAAACACTCAATACAACAATGCAGTGCTCTCCCTCCTCCCAATACAACAATAAAGTGCTCTCCCCCTCCTGCTGCCAACACCAATACAATGCAGTGCTCTCTCCCTCCTGCTACAAACACCCACTGCAACAATGCAATGCTCTCCCTCCTCCCAATACAACAATACAGTGCTGTCCCCTCCTGCTGCCAACACCCAATACAACAACACAGGGTTCTCCCTTCTCCCAATACAATAATACAGTGCTCTCCCCCTCCTGCTGCCAACACCCAGTACAACAATGCAGGGCTCTCCCTTCTCCCAATACAAGAATGTAGTGCTCCCCCTCCTGATACAACAATGCACTGCTCTCCCCCTCTTGCTGCCAACACCCAATACAAGAATGCAGTGCTCTCCTCTCCTGCTGCCAACACCAATGCAACAATGCAGTGCTCTCCCCCTTCTGCTGTGAACACCCAATACAACAATGCAGTGCTCTCCCCCTCCCAATACAACAATACAGTGCTCTCTCCTCCTGCTACAAACACTCAATACAATGCAGTGCTCTCCCTCCTCCCAATACAATGCACTGCTCTCCTCTCCTGCTGCCAACACTCAATACAAGAATGCAGGGCTCTCCCTCCTCCCAATACAAGAATACAGTGCTCTCCCCATTCCTGCTGCCAACACCAATACAGCAATGCAGTGCTCTCCCCCTCTCAATACAGCAATGTAGTGCTCTCCCCCTCCTGCTAACACCCAATACAACAATGCAGTGCTCTCCCCCTCCACCTGCACTACCAGATTAACATTAAATACACCTTCATTTACTGTTGTAGGTACTTTTGTTTTTGTAATAATTATTCCCATTATGAGCACTTTCAGTATTTACAGACTTCTTAAATTGCTCCACAATAGGCAGTGTCCCATCAGAAGCATCAGTAATGCCCATATTATCATCTTTCTTCAAAGCAAGCTGTTGTTTTTTCCCCTGAGAAAACCATGAGTAAATCTTGTCATTTTGTTCCACTTCCTTCAACTCTCACTGTGACTCACATCAATGTTCAGGTCTGCAATGAGGTCTCATGGTTTGTTCCCATGGGAACCACAAGCCCTCTGCAGAAGTTCTCATAGCTCCCTGGAGTTTCCAACACTTCAAAAGTATTATTTTCTCCTCCAGTTCACAGACCTCAGAAAACAGCTTTCCAGTCATGTAGTCCACATATGTCACGGTTCCACAAACCTGCTTAGCATCTAATAAACTCTTGATCTTAATGATATACAGCTCCATCTTTCTCTTAGAATACTCCAACTAAATCCTGATAAACTCCTGGGAACAATTCAAAACAGTTTGTTCCCATCGCTTCTTGTCTAATGAGTCATTGCCAAATGGGAACAAAGATTTTACTGCTATCTGCAAGCCCTGAGGAGAAGTGCCATGCAATGAATATTGTTGTAACAGCACTGAACTGGCAAAATGGTTCACTTCCTCCTTCTTATACTTCATAGCTAACAAAAAGTCACTCACTGCCCGTTGTCTAGCATTATCACCCATTATTTTAGGCAATATTTCTGCTCCCATCACAAAGACCAAATTCGGGCTCTACTCATGCTCCAAAATAAATGAATTTCACATTTCTCATAATACAATCAGGCAAAGAAAATACTACCAAGAATAGAAGTTGAGAATAAAAAAAATCAAAGAGCTTGTACAAACAGCCCTTCAATCACATAAAATAACACAAACTCATCCTCTGTACACTAATACTCATAGGATCATCCTCTGTGCACTAATACTCATAAAATCATCTTCTGTGCACTAATACTCATAGGATCATCCTCTGTGCACTAATACTCATGGGATCATTCTCTGTGCACTAATACTCAAAGGATCATAGGTTCATCCTCTGTGCACTAATACTCAAGGGGTCATAGGATCATCCTATGTGCTCTAATACACATAGGATCATAGGATCATCCTCTGTGCACTAATACTCATAGGGTCATAGGATCATCCTCTGTGCTCTAATACTCATAGGATCATAGGATTATCCTCTGTGCACTAATACTTATAGGATCATAAGATCATCCTATGTGCTCTAATACTCATGGGATCATAGCATCATCCTCTGTGCACCAATACTCACGGGATCATAGGATCATCCTCTGTGCACTAATACTCATAGGATAATCCTCTGTGCACAAATACTCATGGAATCATAGGATCATCCTCTGTAAACTAATACTCATAGGATCATAGGATCATCCTCTGTGCACTAATACTCACATGATCATCCTCTGTGCACTAATTCTCACAGGATCATCGGATCATCATCTGTGCACTAATACTCACAGGATCATAGTATTATCCTCTGTGCACTAATACTCACAGGATCATGGGATAATCCTCTGTGCACTAATACTAATAGGATCATAGGATCATCCTCTGTGCACTAATACTCATAGGATCATATGATCATCCTCTGTGCTCTAATATTCATAGCATCATCCTCTTTGTACTAATACTCACGGGATCATAGGATCATCTTCTGTGCACTAATACTCATAGGATAATCCTCTGTGCTCTAATACTCATAGGATCATGGGATTGTCCTCTGTGCACTAAAATTCACAGGATCATAGAATCATCCTCTGTGCACTCATACTCATAGGATCATAGGATCATCCTCTGTGCTTTAATACTCATAGGATCATAGGATCATCCTCTGTGCACTAATAGTCATAGGATCATAGGATCATCTTCTGTGCTCTATTACTCATGGGATCATAGCATCATCCTCTGTACACTAATACTCACGGGATCATAGGATCATCCTCTATGCTTTAATACTCATAGGATCATAGGATCATCCTCTGTGCACTAATACTTATAGGATCATATAATCATCATCTGTGCTCTAATAGTCATAGGATCATAGGATCATCCTCTGTGCACTTCATCCTCTGTGCACTAATACTCATAAGATTATATGATCATCATCTGTGCTCTAATAGTCATAGGATCATCCTCTGTTCTCTAATACTCATGGGATCATAGCAGCTTCCTCTGTGCACTAATACACACGGGATCATGGGATCATCCTCTGTGCACTAATACTCATAGTATAATCCTCTGTGCACTAATACTCATAGGATCATCCTCTGTGCACTAATACTCATAGTATCATAGGATCATCCTCTGTGCTCTAATACTCATAAGATTATGGGATCGTCCTCTGTGCACTAATACTCACAGGAGCATAGGATCATCCTCTGTGCACTAATACTCATAGGATCATAGGATCATCCTCTGTGCTCTAATACTCATAGGATCATAGGATCATCCTCTGTGCACTAATACTCATAGGATCATAGCAGATTATTAGGCTATCGACCCAGAGGTCATTTTAAGCCTAGCCATTTCATCCCAATGTAATGCCATAGAAATGCAAGTCAATACCCAAGATTGCATTTAGTAATAACTGAACATGTCCAGGAGGGTTGTGGGCTCTCCTGGTGAGAATTTATGGTGCCCCATCCACTTGTTCAGGTTCCTCTTGAACAGTGTCATAGAGGTGCTCTGTTTTGCATAAACTGGTAGCCTGTTCCAAAGATGCATCAGTCATTGGGAGATAAATCTGTCCCTCCAGCATGTCCTATTTAAGTTGCAGACCATATTTAAGTCCCTAGAATGGGTAGCCCTAGTGCAGTTGATGTACGGATATGCAGCAAGTTCATTAGGTTTGGGTCTTGGATTGCTCTGTAGGCCAGGCATAAGTTTCCCCCTAAGAAGTCTACATGATATGGAGTATAGTGACAGGGACTTTAGTCGGTCTGTGTAGGGCACATGCTGGAGCCCCTTTATCTTATTTGTTAGAAACCTCTGAGGTCTCTTTAATTGCTGTAGGTGCATAGTATGTTACATGCTAAATGGGGCATTATACTCAGTTTATGGGCTGGATAAGTGCCGAGTATGGGGGGGGGTTATAACTTCTTTTGCTCTCGAGGCAATGTCTTTACTAATCAAGTGTGCTGCATAGAAAGCTTTCCTTACTACAGGAAATACATCGTGGTAGAAGTTAAGGTTGCAGTCAGCTTGTGATCCCAGGTCCCTTATCACTTCATGGGTATTTAGGGTATTGCTGTTGATTTGATAGTATGAAGGGACATTGTGCAGACAGGAATTATGATGCATTTCTTTGCATTCAGTTTGAGACCTTGACTAATACACCACTTGTTGGTCTGCATGAGACCCTCTTGGAGTATGCTGACATAATTTGGGGATTCAGTGATTGCAGCTAGTTTCCAGTCATCTGCAAACTTGGTCAGCCACAACCCCTTAGTTTTGACCCTGAACTTCTGAGAAGTATATACCAAATATTAGGGGGTCCAGCGCTGACCCCTGCGGCACCCCACTGGTAATAGGTTTGCTGGCTGATGTGGAGTCAACCACTTTGATAGTGTGTGTCTGGTTTGTGAGCCAGTTGGCATCCCATCTTGCAATGAAAGGGTTTACATTCAGTTTGCTAAGTTTATTGGTAATGCCCGAATGTGGGATTGTGTTGAAAGCCTTTGCCAGGTAAAAGTATACTGTATGCAAAGATTTGCTCATTGATGGCCGTGGTCAACATTTTCAAAGAAATCCACCCGATTTAACAGGCAGGATCTGCCCTTCATGAAGCCGAATTGGATAGGATCCAGGGTTTGGAGGTCACCTATGTCTTTATTTATGAGGTCCATAATGATATGTTCCGTGGCCTTACAGATGAGACTGGTTAGGGTTATGGGTCTAATTCCCTGGGTCTGTTGCTAGGCCATTTTTGTGGAGGGGAATAATTGTTGCTGTTCTCCATTCCTCTTGAAGAAAGCCTGTAGTTAGGCTGTGATTGAAAAGGGTACTTAGTGGTGATGCTAGTTCATGTTTTAGCCTGTTTAGAAGACATCCTGGGATGTCATCTGGTCCCATAAAGGCTATGTTTTTTGCCTTGAACAAGGCTTTGAGGACCTGCTCTTCAGATATGTAAGGTGGGGTGGGGTGGGGGATGGTTTGTTGTAAGTTAGGAAGGGATAAAGGAGTGAAATGTTAGCCAAATGTATCCACTAGCAGGTTTACTGTCTCTGTGGGGTCAGTGTGTATGACAACATTGGCCACTAGATCTGCACATGCTTGGTTTCTACCCTTTAGATTACGTATGTGGCTGTAAAAGGCCTTATGGTCATGCTTGGCTGTACTTGCTAAGTTTCTGTCAAAGGAGCCCTTGGAGGATTTTACAAGTTGTCTTATTTGCTTGTTGAGATTGAGGAGGGTGCTTTTCCATTGTTGGGGCCTTGTGTTTGTTGTCCTGGACAGCAACGTTTTGTGTTTATTGTAAAGTTTGTTGATGCTGGATGTCCACCATGGCAGCTTGTTTTTACTTGGGGCTCTGGCTTTGATTCTTTCTGGCATACACTTATGCAACTGATTGTACAAGGCTTTAGTGCAAGCTTTGGTGCAGTTACCACTTCCAGCTTGGGGTGGAGCTTGGAATGCATTTATACCTTCACCTAGGATGGAATAGTTTGCCTTGGTGAAGTTTTCTAGTCTGATTTCACCCATTATGAGTTCTGGAGTTAGTGCCAACTGGAAGGTGACTGACTTGTGTTCAGGTTTAACTAATAAGGGTCTGACAGTTGTGGCAGTACATCTGTTTGACATGTTGGTGAGGACCAAATTTAGTATGTTTGCTCCTCTTGTTGAGGTATGGACAATTTGTTCCAGGGCATTATTATTAACAAAGTCAAGGAACTTTTGTGCTAGCAAGTTAGGGCTCGCATGGTTTTTCAGTTGATAGTGTGATAATTGAAATCCCCATAACCAGTTTTGTCAAGTAAGCTTTTGGGGCATCATGAGTCATAGAGAGGGATCTATAACTGGCTATGACTTGAATGGGGGTCTTATCCACTGCAACGTGGACCTGGAGTAACTCCATGGAGTTGTCCAGTCTAACTAGATGGGAGGTGAATTTATTTCTAATATAGATTGAAATATTACCTCCTTTGGTTTTCAGATGGTCATTTTGCAGACTAAATGTGTGGAAAGCATTGTAGCCTTGAAAGGCCGGGGTACTCTCTGAGGCCTTGAACCAGGTTTCTGTGACTGCACAGACATCTACATCTTCTAGTGATAGAAGTCCTTCCAGGGAGTGCAATTTTTTGGTTTAGCTCCAGGCGTTTTGCAACATGACCCATATTTTGTTCTCATTAGTTAATTTCATGTTGGTTATGTTTTCAGACCTTGTCTAAGAAAAGCACTATGGGGGAGCCAAGAGCCTTTGCCAACAGCCAAAAGTCTAGAAGTGCCAGGTGGACATTGTCTCTGGTAAAGCAGCAAGGTTTGTTGGCCTTCCCAGGAAAACAAGAACTGATCCCCTTGGAATGACACCAAAAACTAAGCCAGTTATTGAACTCAATCATTTTTTGTTTATTTATTTATTTTTATTTATTTTATTATTTATTTTATTTAACATTTGTTGACCGGGAATGTCCAACTAGGTTCCACCGAGCCTGTTTTCAGCGGAGGCCCGGGGAGAAATGCTCCAGATGCATGTCTTTGGAATATAATTAATTTATAATTTTATAAATTTATAATTTATACTGTGGCATCATTCTAGGTGAGGGTAGTATGCTGCTCAAGGCTAGGGACATACCTGCCTGAGACACATACTCAAGAGAGCTCAACCATGAATCTCTTCATATAGTCCAGTGAGGTATATTTCAGGTCATTCACACCAACATGAACTATGACAGAGTCATAGCGGTACTTGCTGCTGAGAGACCTGAGTGCATGGGTGACTGTGACTTCCTTCTTGTCCAACCTGGTGAGTGGGACATCCTGGTGAGTGGGACTTGGATTACCAAACTTTCGCCATTAACTCTTAATATTACAGACATTGGTAACCTCTATAAATGTTTATTCAATTTCTGTATAATATTTCAAATTATATTTTTTTATTATTTTATGACTTAGGACGGGTTTAAGTTTGCTACTTCTACTACCATTATCTGATCTAATTAATATACAGTGATTAACTACCTATATATGGAATGAAAATCTTACACACAGAGAAGTTTCTTAGACTATTTTGTTTTTGGACCCACTATACTTGTTTAGTGGGTTGTTTGAGACTTCAGGGATATCACAGAGATTACTTGTTTCTTCTTTAACATCACATGTTTAAAGGTGGTACCATTTTGAAAATCTATTTGGCATTCATGTGTTTGTGGGCACACTGTTTTGAATATTCCTCTGATATTCACATTTGAGGGAGGCACCATTTTGAATATCTCTTCGACATTCACGTGTTTGAATGGGCTCCTTTTTGACTGTTTCATTAAATACTGTTCATGAAGCCTACAGTAAAGAAAATGTTAGACAGACAGACAGCATGTGTGTTATCAAAGCATGAAGGAAAAGTGCATTGTACAAACTGACAGTCATTTGAGTAGCACATTCATCATTCCACACAATTGCATTAAAAATGTAACCTAGAATACTTACATCAATTCCTATGTGTG
Organism: Protopterus annectens; assembly: GCF_019279795.1. Classification (NCBI taxonomy): domain Eukaryota; kingdom Metazoa; phylum Chordata; order Ceratodontiformes; family Protopteridae; genus Protopterus; species Protopterus annectens. Next base: position 1,804,280,198 of record NC_056744.1, read on the forward strand.
GTTTTAACTGCAAACAGACTGAACTGCCACAAATCTGGAATCTCACTCTGAATTATAAACCCCAGATTTTGCTAGCATTTCCCATAGCTGTTTAATTTCCTCACATGCCCAATTCATATGCAATTGGTGTGAATTTGCAATATCACTCCTCCAGACACATGATGTGTGAGCCTTCACTTTTTGTACCCTTAGCAGAGTTCTCCACCATCTGTGCAGTAATCTGGCATAAGCTTACATTTCTTTACAACTATAAACAATCTAGTGATTTCTTTCCCGCTACCACTTGGCACCCCTGACAAGCTGATGCCCGGGGCAGGCACCACATTTACCCCACTTCTCTTGCAGTTCTTCTCCCATAAGATTAAAACAAAGGTTTGCTATTTCTCTGTGCTGTAAATTTTGGTTTTTATACTAAACTTTTTGTATCAATGTAACTGCTTTTAAAAGCCATTTTGAACATTAGGCACCAATGAGTGTAGTTTTTATACTAGTCTCTCACATATTTGTCCTTGTTATTCCTAATAATTCATTTTGTATAAAAGGTCTGTTGAGTCATTTTATTCTCTCCACATTGCCTTTCATCAGAGTCTCTTCCAAACATGGTCAGACTTGTAACATGACCCAATAATCCTGTAACACTACTTGGAACATGACCCAATAATCCTGTAACACTACTTGTCACATGACCCAATAATCCTGTAACACTACTTGTAACATAACCTAACACTACTTGTCACATGACCTAATAATCCTGTAACAATACTTGTCACATGACCCAATAATCCTGTAACACTACTTGTAACATAACCTAACACTACTTGTCACGTGACCTAATAATCATGTAACACTACTTGTCACATGACCCAGTAATCCTGTAATACTACTTGTAACATGACCCAATAATCCTATAAAACTGCTTGGCACATGACCCAATAATCCTGTAACACTACTTGTCACATGACCCAATAATCATGAAACACTACTTGTCACATGACCTAATAATCCTGTAACACTGCTTGTAACATTACCCAATAATCCTGCAACACTACTTGTAACATGGCCCAATTATCATTTAACACTGGTGGGGCATTCAGTTTCCACTACTCTTCTAGAAAATACAAAATAATATACTTATGTGCAAAACGACCATGTCTTATGTACACAATATTTAATTTCCAACAGTTGTTTCATCATTTAACTATTTATAACTTATTTTATATGCCCTCCCCCCTCGACTTTTTACTTCTGAAGTCTCCTACCTATATTATATTAGCTATTAAAGCAAAAGTATTTAATGGCATAAAACAATTCCTTTTTCATTTCTTCTCATCAGTGCATGCATCATTATTATTGCTAGTGTAAAATGATCCTTATTATAGGTTCATAGGTGTGTACTAGGCTAACGACCACAAGGGGCTTTTTAAGCCTAGCCATGCATTCCAAATCTCTGAGATGTTCTTGTACCCTTGGTAAGTGTAAGCAGGGACTTGGGAGGTAAAAAAATTACAAGCAGGGGTCTGGAAGATTATTGATAATCACATCTAGATTCATTGCCCTGTCATTCATAATAATGGTAGCATCTTCAATTGCTATGTTTGCCCCTTTCTTTATGTGTACACCCACTCTCTAAAGGTCTGCATTTTCCTACAACCAGATAACTCCTCTCTGGGGTTTCAGTTTGCTTCCTTTTCACATGATTAATAACTTTAATGTCTAATAGACACAGGATTTCATGTGGACATCTTACACACCACAGTAAAAAACCCTTTCCAGTCATAATAATCCACACTATCTGCAAACGAGAGTAAGTTTTATGAATTCTATTTTCCTTTAACCTTCATCTTTTTCTTTTTAAGACTCATTCCCTTGCGGGATGCATCTGCCCCTCGTTTTAAACGCCCCTATGCTGTCTCCCACTTCTTCTTCATTTTCATCTAGTTAGTGGTCTCTCTGCAACACCTGATCCATCACAGCAACACATCCCTTTTGGATAGAAACGAACTTCCCCCTGCTTCTCTGTTTAGTTCTTCCCCTTTATTATAATTCAACAGGAAGAAAGAAGTAACTGCATTTTGAGAGACATGATTTTCCTTCTCGAGTTACTTTAACAAATCTTCCTCATTTACACTTTCAATGTTTTGCATTTTACAGTGAATCAAATATCCTCTGTTGATTTAAAATGCTTACAAAATGGTTTGCAGTCCCCCTCTGAGTGACATTTTCCCTTCATTGAATACATCTTTTTTATCATATTAACTTACCAGGGTTGGAACACCACCACAAAAATGGCAGGTTTTTGTTTGCTCCACATACTACAACATTCCTTACACTTTTTTTAAAGAAAACATTAGGTAAGTTTGCAGACATTTCATTTTAGCATAACTCACACCGTCACCGATTTATATCTCTTTACTTTCCTTCATTTTAGATACTAAATTAATAGCTTTGCACTTTGCTTTTAAACAGTAACGATGGTCCGTTTATGTTTCTGAATCTGTTCTAAATCCTATATCCACCATTTTGTTTCTCACAACACACAGGTTTTTGTAGCACAAGTAACTTCCATGAAACACTCTTTTTCTTTTGAAGCTGGTTAATGAATTGCTCTGTCCCTCTACCCAGTTGAAGAATTGTTTAATGAAAGATTATATGTATGTCCCTTACAAGAAAGCCAATTCATCATAAAATATATTGTAATGTTTTGTAAAGTCATTCTTTTGAAATGCAGCCTCACCACTGACCTCCGTATATTTGAAAACATCTCCAATGTTGGATAATAGTTTCATCCCTGAATGCTACTACTGCAGTTCACAGTTTCCCACATCAGTCACTTCTTCTCAAAATAGATCTCTGATGTGTAGTCCCTGCAGTAGATGCACCACTTTGCCCACTTCACATAATTCTCCTCAGTAAATTCAACTCAGTCCTGGGATTCCGCCCATGAAGTATATGCAGAAAATAAAAAAAATCTGAAAGGGGCAGCATTACCATTCCTTCTCCCATTCTGCCTCCTGCCCAAGCTAATGTCCGACTCAAATATTTAGGGGACTTCTCCTTGAATATTGTCAACCGGCCACTTTCACTGCAGGCCACAGAGTCAGGCAAGGCTGTAATTCCTTGGTTCCAGCTGAACACAACCCTTTGTTTAGGGCAAACCATGTGCTGAAACCTGCAGACGGTATAATCATACCTGATGTTTGTCCTAGAAGGAAGGGTACAAATAGCAACAGACCAAATAATTTATATGGTCGCTGAACTGTTTGTGACAGAAAAACAAATTCTGCTTACAAATCAGTTGGTGCCATCAGTGCATGATGTTTCTCTACAAAATACCAGGACTAAGACTATTTTAGTGACCTAGATTTTGGCAGGAGACACGGACTGTTTGGTTCATATTGCCTATATATTTCCTTGGTCTTTGATAGAAAATGGCCTCAGGTCCAGTGGACATTTGTCTTAGAGGAGTTTAATTTTTGAACTTTTGTGTGTAAAGTTAATTTCATTAGAGGACTGTGATTGTCTCTAAATACTGGTTACATTTAATTTCAGTACTTTTCTGGTTTTAAACAAGGATTACTCACATTCACTTTCTTTTTCAGAGGCTGATTGCTAGAGTCTAAATTTTAGGAGAGATCAATAAAACTTTCAAAACATCACCTGAAGAGTACAGTCGCAGGTCTATGTGTAAAACTGTTAAAATACGTTTGGAACAAGAATGGGCTGTATTGGGGAAGCAAGCTGAGAAGGATGGAGCATTCTACGAAGACTTCTCCTTCTTGGGGTGAAGAATAACAGGCTATCACTGCAGCTACAGCTGTGCATCCTGGGTCAGAACTCCTTCTGGGGAGAGACAAGGTCCACCACTGAAACAACAGCTGAGCCTCCTAGGGTCAGATCTCCTTCAGGGGGAGACCAGGTCCACCTCTGAAGCAACGGCTGAGTGTCCTAGGGTCAGATCTCCTTTGAAGGGGTCATTGTCCACTACTAAAACAACAGCTGAGCCTCCTAGGGTCAAATCTCCTTCGGGGGAGAGAAGATCCAACACTGATGCAACAGTTCAGAGTCCTGCATCAGATCTCCTTTGGTGGGGGGAGACATTGTCCATCACTGAAGTAACAGCTGAGCATCCTGGGTCAGATCTCCTTTAGGGGAGATGAGGTACACCACTGAAGCAACAGCTGAGTGTCCTGGGCTCAGATCTCCTGGGGGGGGACAAGACACATCACCAAAAGAAGAGCTGAGCATCCCAGGGAAAGCTTGTCTTTCAGAGGGTGGAGGGGGACATGGAGAATCAGTGATGGGGGGGCTGAGCATCCTTGGGAGGGAAAGACTAAACAGCCTTCAGAGAGCTTGTCTTCATTAGGGTGAAGGGAGTTGAAGAGAGAGAAAAGTTAATTATCCTAAAACAGTTTTCCTTCTCTGTAGGAAGACAATGAAACAAGTGAGTTTCAAACTTTCCCTTCCTATGAAAGGATGGGTGGCTGTAAAGAAGTGATTCAAAAAACTAGGGACAGCACTCCTTATCTGTGGAGAGGAAGGAAATTACTGGTCACCCCATGGATGTGCTATTTTGAATGAAAACTAGTTATACTAATGTCTTTCAACTGGCCTAAACATGTACAATATATACCGTTGTACCATGTTTTAACCTTATCCCTAGAGGTATGCAGTGGTAGTAAAACAATGGTTGCACATGATATAGACAGCTTCTATTCCCTAGGAAACATGGATAACATATAACATTGTACCATTTTTGAACCTTATCCCTAGGAGGTATGCCGTAGTAGTAAAATAATGGTTGCACATGCTATAGACAGCATCCATTCCATGGGAAGCACCACCAAATCAAGTTTGCAGTCTGACCTGCAGCCCAAGAAAAACAGTGATTGCACTGAACCAGGAGTATCAACAGATGTCCTACACGTTACTCTTTATTTCCTATCTACACTATACTTTGCTCCTTCATCAGCAGGTTACTATTACACAGTCCAGTACAGCGTATCATGCAGAACACACATTAACTTTAAGGTACAAATAGAGTAACATAGTATCATAGGATCTCCTTCATCAACAGGTTAGTATTACACAGTTCAGTACAGCTTATCCTGCAGACACACATTTACTTTAAGGTACAAATAGTGTAACATAAAATCATAGGATCTCCTTCATCAGCAGGTTAGTATTACACAGTCCAGTACAGCTTATCCTGCAGAACACACATTTACTTTAAAGTACAAATAGTGTAACATAGTACCATAGGATCTCCTTCATCAACAGGTTAGTATTACACAGTCCAGTACAGCTTATCCTGCAGAACACACATTTACTTTAAGGTACAAATAGTGTAACATAGTATCATAGGATCTCCTTCATCAGCAGGTTAGTATGATACAGTCCAGTACAGCTTATCTTGCAGACACACATTTACTTTAAGGTACAAATAGAGTAACATAGTATCATAGGATCTCCTTCATCAGCAGGTTAATATTACACAGACAATTACAGCTTATCCTGCTGACACACATTTACTTTAAGGTACAAATAGAGTAACATAGTATCACAGGATCTCCTTCATCAGCAAGTTAGTATTACACAGTCTAGTACAGCTTATGCAGACACACATTTACTTTAAGGTACAAATAAAGTAACATAGTATCATAGCATCTCCTTCATCAGTAGGTTAGTATTACACAGTCCAGTACAGCTTATCCTGCAGACACACATTTACTTTAAGGTACAAACAGAGTAACATAGTATCATAAGATCTCCTTCATCAGCAGTTTAGTATTACACAGTCAGTACAGCTTATCCTGCAGACACACATTTACTTTAAGGTACAAATAGTGTAACATAGTATCATTGGATCTCCTTCATCAGCAGGTTAGTATTACACAGTCAGTACAGCTTATCCTGCAGACACACATTTACTTAAAGGTACAAACAGTGTAGCACTGATTCATAGGATCTCCTTCATCAGCAGGTTAGTATTACACAGTCCAGTACAGCTTATCCTGCAGAACACACATTTACTTTAAGGTACAAATAGTGTAACATAGTATCATTGGATCTCCTTCATCAGCAGGTTAGTATTACACAGTCAGTACAGCTTATCCTGCAGACACACATTTACTTAAAGGTACAAACAGTGTAGCACTGATTCATAGGATCTCCTTCATCAGCAGGTTAGTATTACACAGTCCAGTACAGCTTATCCTGCAGAACACACATTTACTTTAAGGTACAAATAGTGTAACATAGTATCATATGATCTCCTTCATCAGCAGGCTACTATTACACAGTCCAGCACAGCTTATCGTGCAAACACACATTTACTTTAAGGAACAAATAGAGTAGCACAGTATCATAGGATCTCCTTCATCAGCAGGTTGGTATTACACAGTCTAGTACAGCTTATCCTGCAGAACACACATTTACTTTAAGATACAAATAGAGTAACATAGTATCATAGGATCTCCTTCATCAGCGGGTCAGTATTACACAGTCCAGTACAGCTTATCTTGCAGACACACATTTACTTTAAGGTACAAATAGAGTAACATAGTATCATAGGATTTCCTTAATTGGCAGGTTAGTATTACACAGTCCAGTACAGCTTATCCTGCAGAACACATATTTACTTTAAGGTACCAATAGTGTAACATAGTATCATAGCATCTCCTTCATCAGCAGGTTAGTATTACACAGTCCAGCAGCTTATCCTGCAGACACACATTTACTTTAAGGTACAAATAGTGTAACATAGTATCATATGATCTCCTTCATCATCAGGTTAGTATTACACAGTCCAGTACAGCTTATCCTGCAGAACACACATTTACTTTAAGGTACAAATAGTGTAACATAGTATCATATGATCTCCTTCATCATCAGGTTAGTATTACACAGTCCAGTACAGCTTATCCTGCAGAACACACATTTACTTTAAGGTACAAATAGTGTAACATAGTACCATAGGATCTCCTTCATCAGCAGGTTAGTATTACACAGTCAGTACAGCTTATCCTGCAGAACACACATGTACTTTAAGGTACAAATAGATTAACATAGTATCATAGGATCGCCTTCATCAGCAGGTTAGTATGATACAGTCCAGTACAGCTTATCCTGCAGACACACATTTACTTTAAGGTACAAATAGAGTAACATAGTATCATAGGATCTCCTTCATCAGCAGGTTAGTATTACACCGTCCAGTACAGCTTATCCTGCAGAACACATATTTACTTTAAGGTACAAATAGTGTAACATAGAATCATATGATCTCCTTCATCAGCAGGTTAGTATTACACAGACCAGTACAGCTTATCCCACAGAACACACATTTACTTTAAGGTGCAAACAGACTAACATTGTTTCATAAGATCTCCTTTATCAGCAGGTTAGTATTAAGCAATCTAGCACAGCTTATCCTGCAGAACAGACATTTACTTTAAGGTACAAATAGAGTAACATAGTATCATAGGATCTCCTTCATCAGCAGGTTAGTATTACACAGTCCAGTACAGCTTATCCTAAAAAACAGACATTTACTTTAAGGTACAAATAGAGTAACATAGTATCATAGGACCTCCTTCATCAGCAGGTTAGTATTACACAGACCAGTACAGCTTATCCCACAGAACACACATTTACTTTAAGGTGCAAACAGACTAACATTGTTTCATAAGATCTCCTTTATCAGCAGGTTAGTATTAAGCAATCTAGCACAGCTTATCCTGCAGAACAGACATTTACTTTAAGGTACAAATAGAGTGACATAGTATCATAGGATCTCCTTCATCAGCAGGTTAGTTTTACACAGTCCAGTACAGCTTATCCTGCAGACACACATTTACTTTAAGATACAAATAGAGTAACATAGTATCATAGGATCTCCTTCATCAGCAGGTTAGTATTACACAGTCCAGTACAGCTTATCCTGCAGAACACACATTTACTTTAAGGTACAAATAGTGTAACATAGTATCATAGGATCTCCTTCATCAGCAGGTTAGTTTTACACAGTCCAGTACAGCTTATCCTGCAGACACACATTTACTTTAAGGTACAAATAGTGTAACATAGTATCATAGGATCTCCTTCATCAGCAGGTTAGTATTACACAGTCCAGTACACCTTATCCTGAAGACACACATTTACTTTAAGGTACAAATAGAGTAACATTGTTTCATAGGATCTCCTTCATCAGCGGGTTAGTATTACACAGTCCAGTACAGCTTATCCTGCAGAACACACATTTACTTGAAGGTACACATAGTGTAACATAGTATCATAGGATTTCCTTCATCAGCAGGTTTAGTATTACACAGTCCAGTACAGCTTATCCTGCAGACACAAATTTACTTTAAGGTACAAATATTGTAACATAGTATCACTGGATCTCCTTCATCAGCAGGTTAGTATTACACAGTCAGTACAGCTTATCCTGCAGACACACATTTACTTAAAGGTACAAATAGTGTAACACTGATTCATAGGATCTCCTTCATCAGCAGGTTAGTATTACACAGTCCAGTACAGCTTATCCTACAAACACATTTACTTGAAGGTACAAATAGAGTAACATAGTATCATAGGATCTCCTTCATCAGCAGGAGTATTACACAGTCCAGTACAGCTTATCCTGCAGACACACATTTACTTTAAGGTACAAATAGACTAACACAGTATCATAGGATCTCCTTCATCAGCAGGTTAGTATTACACAGTCTAGTACAGCTTATCCTGCAGAACACACATTTACTTTAAGATACAAATAGAGTAACATAGTATCATAGGATCTCCTTCATCAGCGGTTTAGGATTACACAGTCCAGTACAGCTTATCTTGCAGACACACATTTACTTTAAGGTACAAATAGAGTAACATAGTATCATAGGATTTCCTTCATCGGCAGGTTAGTATTATAAAGTCCAGTACAGCTTATCCCGCAGAACACACATTTACTTTAAGGTGCAAATAGTGTAACATAGTATCATATGATCTCCTTCATCAGCAGGTTAGTATTACACAGTCTAGTACAGCTTATCCTGCAGAACACACATTTACGTTAAGGTACAAATAGTGTAACATAGTATCATTGGATCTCCTTCATCAGCAGGTTAGTATTACACAGTCAGCACAGCTTATCATGCAGACACACATTTACTTTAAGGTACAAATAGTGTAACATTGTTTCATAGGATCTCCTTCATCAGCAGGTTAGTACTACACAGTCCAGTACAGCTTATCCTGCAGACACACATTTACTTTAAGGTGCAAATAGTGTAACATAGTATCATATGATCTCCTTCATCAGCAGGCTAGTATTACACAGTCCAGTACAGCTTATCCTGCAGAACACACATTTACGTTAAGGTACAAATAGTGTAACATAGTATCATTGGATCTCCTTCATCAGCAGGTTAGTATTACACAGTCAGCACAGCTTATCATGCAGACACACATTTACTTTAAGGTACAAATAGTGTAACATTGTTTCATAGGATCTCCTTTATCAGCAGATTAGTATCACACAGTCCAGTAAAGTTTATCCTGCAGAACACACAATTACTTTAAGGTACAAATAGTGTAACGTAGTATCATTGGATCTCCTTCATCAGCTTAGTATTACACAGTCAGTACAGCTTATCCTGCAGAACACACATTTACTTTAAGGTACAACTAGATTAACATAGTATCTAGGATCTCCTTCATCAGCAGGTTAGTATGACACAGTCCAGTACAGCTTATCCTGCAGACACACATTTACTTTAAGGTACAAATAGAGTAACATAGTATCATAGGATCTCCTTCATCAGCAGGTTAGTATTACACAGACCAGTACAGCTTATCCCACAGAACACAGATTTACTTTAAGGTGCAAACAGACTAACATTGTTTCATAACATCTCCTTTATCAGCAGCATAGTATCATAGGATCTCCTTCATCAGCAGGTTAGTATTACACAGACCAGTACAGCTTATCCCACAGAACACAGATTTACTTTAAGGTGCAAACAGACTAACATTGTTTCATAACATCTCCTTTATCAGCAGGTTAGTATTAAACAGTCCAGTACAGCTTATCCTGCAGAACACACATTTACTTTAAGGTACAAATAGAGTGACATAGTATCATAGGATCTTCTTCATAAGCAGGTTAGTATTACACAGTCCAGTACACCTTATCCTGCAGACACACATTTACTTTAAGGTACAAATAGAGTAACATTGTTTCATAGGATCTCCTTCATCAGCAGGTTAGTATTACACAGTCCAGTACAGCTTATCCTGAAAAACACACATTTACTTTAAGGTATAAATAGTGTAACATAGTATCATAGGATCTCCTTCATCAGCAGGTTAGTATTACACAGTCCAGTACAGCTTATCCTGCAGACACACATTTACTTCAAGGTTCAAATAGTGTAACATAGTATCATAGGATCTCCTTCATTAGCAGGTTAGTATTACACAGTCCAGTACAGGTTATCCTGCAGACACACATTTACTTCAAGGTTAGAGTAACATAGTATCATAGGATCTCGTTCATCAGCAGGTTAGTATTACACATTCCAGTACAGCTTATCCTGCAGAACACACATTTACTTTAAGGTACAAATAGTGTAACATAGTATCATAGGATCTCCTTCATCAGCAGGTTAGTATTACACAGTCCAGCACACCTTATCCTGCAGACACACATTTACTTTAAGGTACAAATACTGTAACATAGTATCATAGGATCTCCTTCATCAGCAGGTTAGTATTATTATCCTGCAGAACACACATTTACTTTAAGGTACAAATAGAGCAACATAGTATCATAGGATCTCCTTCATCAGCAGGTTAGTATTACATCCTGCAGAACACACATTTACTTTAAGGTTAGTGTAACATAGTATCATAGGATCTCCTTCATCAGCAGGTTAGTATTACACATTCCAGTACAGCTTATCCTGCAGAACACACATTTACTTTAAGGTACAAATACTGTAACATAGTATCATAGGATCTCCTTCATCAGCAGGTTAGTATTACACAGTCTACTACATCTTATCCTGCAGAACAGACATTTACTTTAAGGTGCAAACAGAGTAACATAGTATCATAGGATCTCCTTCATCAGCAGGTTAGTATTACACAGTCCAGTGCAGCTTATCCTGCAGAACACACATTTACTTTAGGGTACAAATAGTGTAACATAGTATCATATGATCTTCTTCATCAGTAGGTTAGTATTACACAGTCCAATACAGCTTATCCTGCAGACACACATTTACTTTAAGGTACAAATAGAGCAACATAGTATCATAGGATCTCCTTCATCAGCAGGTTAGTATTACACAGTCCAGTACAGCTTATCCTGCAGACACACATTTACTTTAAGGTACAAATAGAGTAACATAGTATCATAGGATCTCCTTCATCAGCAGGTTAGTATTACACAGTCCAGTACAGCTTATCCTGCAGAACACACATTTACTATCTCCTTCATCAGCAGGTTAGTATTACACCGTCCAGTATAGCTTATCCTGCAGAACACACATTTACTTTAAGGCACAAATAGAGTAACATAGTATCATAGGATCTCCTTCATCAGCAGGTTAGTATTACACAGACCAGTACAGCTTATCCTGCAGAACACACATTTACTTTAAGGCACAAATAGAGTAACATAGTATCATAGGATCTCCTTCATCAGCAGGTTAGTATTACACAGACCAGTACAGCTTATCCTGCAGACACACATTTACTTTAAGGTACAAATAGAGCAACATAGTATCATAGGATCTCCTTCATCAGCAGCTTAGTATTACACCGTCCAGTACAGCTTATCCTGCAGAACACACATTTACTTTAAGGTACAAATAGAGCAACATAGTATCATAGGATCTCCTTCATCAGCAGGTTAGTATTACACCGTCCAGTATAGCTTATCCTGCAGAACACACATTTACTTTAAGGCACAGATAGAGTAACATAGTATCATAGGATCTCCTTCATCAGCAGGTTAGTATTACACAGACCAGTACAGCTTATCCTGCAGAACACACATTTACTTTAAGGCACAAATAGTGTAACATAGTATCATAGGATCTCCTTCATCAGCAGGTTAGTATTACACAGTCTAGTACAGCTTATCCTGCAGAACACATATTTACTTTACAGTGCAAATAGTGTAACATAGTATCATAGGATCTCCTTCATCAGCAGGTTAGTATTACACAGTCCACTGCAGCTTATCCAGCAGAACAGATATTTACTTTAAGGTACAAATAGTGTAACATAGTATTATAGGATATCCTTCATCAGCAGGTTAGTATTACACAGTCCAGTACAGCTTATCCTGCAAACACACATTTACTTTAAGGTACAAATAGAGTAACATAGTATCATAGGATCTCCTTCATCAGCGGGTTAGTATTACACAGTCCAGTACAGCTTATCCTGCAGACACACATTTACTTTAAGGTACAAATAGAGTAACATAGTATCATAGGATCTCCTTCATCAGCAGGTTAGTATTACACAGTCCAGTACAGCTTATCCTGCAGACACACATTTACTTTAAGGTACAAATAGAGTAACATAGTATCATAGGATCTCCTTCATCAGCAGGTTAGTATTACACAGTCCAGTACAGCTTATCCTGCAGAACACACATTTACTTTAAGGTACAAATAGTGTATCATACTATCATAGCATCTCCTTCATCAGCAGGTTAGTATTACACAGTCCAGTACAGCTTATCCTGCAGACACACATTTACTTTAAGGTACAAATAGTGTAACATAGTATCATAGGTTCTCCTTCATTAGCAGGTTAGTATTACACAGTCCAGTACAGCTTTTCCTGCAGAACACACATTTACTTTAAGGTACACATAGTGTAACATAGTATCATTGGATCTCCTTCACCAGCAGGTTAGTATTACACAGTCAGTACAGCTTATCCTGCAGACACACATTTACTTTAAGGTACAAATAGTGTAACATTGTTTTATAGGATCTCCTTCATCAGCAGGTTAGTATTACACAGTCCAGTACAGCTTATTCTGCAGAACACACATTTACTTTAAGGTACAAATAGAGTAACATAGTATCATAGGATCTCCTTCATCAGCAGGTTAGTAATACACAGTCCAGTACAGCTTATCCTGCAGACACAAATTTACTTTAAAGTACAAATAGTGTAACATAGAATCATATGATCTCCTTCATCAGCAGGTTAGTATTACACAGACCAGTACAGCTTATCCCGCAGAACACACATTTACTTTAAGGTGCAAACAGACTAACATTGTTTCATAACATCTCCTTTATCAGCAGGTTAGTATTAAACAGTCTAGTACAGCTTATCCTGCAGAACAGACATTTACTTTAAGGTACAAACAGAGTAACATAGTATCATAGGATCTCCTTCATCAGCAGGTTAATATTACACAGTCTAGTACAGCGTACCCTGCAGAATACACATTTACTTTAAGGTACAGTTAGAGTAACATAGTATCATAGGAGCTTCTTCATCAGCAGGTTAGTATTACACAGACCAGTACAGCTTATCCTGCAGAACACACATTTACTTTAAGGTACAAATAGAGTAACATAGTATCATAGGATCTCCTTCATCAGCAGGTTAGTATTACACAGTCTAGTACAGCTTATCCTACAGAACAGACATTTACTTTAAGGTACAAATAGTGTAACATAGTATCATAGGATCTCTTTCATCAGCAGGTTAGTATTACAGAGTCCAGTACAGCTTATCCTGCAGACAGACATTTACTTTAAGGTACAAATAGAGTAACATAGTATCATAGGATCTCCTTCGTTAGCAGGTTAGTATTACACAGTCCAGTACAGCTTATCCTGCAGACAGACATTTACTTTAAGGTAAAATAGTGTAACATAGTATCATAGGATCTCCTTCATCAGCAGGTTAGTATTACACAGTCCAGTACAGCTTATCCTGCAGACACACATTTACTTTAAGGTACAAATAGTGTAACATATAGGATCTCCTTCATAAGCAGGTTAGTATTACACAGTCCAGTACAGCGTATCCTACAGAACAGACATTTACTTTAAGGTACAAATAGTGTAACAGTATCATAGGATCTCTTTCATCAGCAGGTTAGTATTACAGAGTCCAGTACAGCTTATCCTGCAGACACACATTTACTTTACGGTACAAATAGAGTAACATTGTTTCATAAGATCTCCTTCATCAGCAGGTTAGTATTACACAGTCCAGTACAGTTTATCCTGCAGAACACACATTTATTTAAGGTACAAATAGTGTAACATAGTATCATAGGATCTCCTTCATCAGCAGGTTAGTTTTACACAGTCCAGTACAGCTTATCCTGCAGACACACATTTACTTTAAGGTACAAATAGTGTAACATAGTATCATAGGATCTCCTTCATCAGCAGGTTAGTATTACACAGTCCAGTACAGCTTATCCTGCAGACACACATTTACTTTAAGGTACAAATAGAGTAACATAGTATCATAGGATCTCCTTCATCAGCAGGTTAGTATTACACAGTCCAGTACAGCTTATCCTACAGAAAACACATTTACTTTAAGGTACAAATAGTGTAACATAGTATCATAGGATCTCCTTCATCAGCAGGTTAGTATTACGCAGTCCAGTATACCTTATCCTGTAGACACACATTTACTTGAAGGTACAAATAGAGTAACATAGTATCATAGGATCTCCTTCATCAGCAGGTTAGTATTACACAATCCATTACAGCTTATCCTGCAGACACACATTTACTTTAAGGTACAAATAGAGTAGCATAGTATCATAGGATCTCCTTCATCAGCAGGTTAGTATTACACCATCCAGTACAGCTTATCCTGCAGAACACACATTTACTTTAAGGTACAAATAGTGTAACATAGTATCATAGGATCTCCTTCATCAGCAGGTTAGTATTACACAGTCCAGCACAGCTTATCCTGCAGAACACACATTTACTTTAAGGTACAAATAGAGTAACATAGTATCATAGGATCTCCTTCATCAGCAGGTTAGTATTACACAGACCAGTTCAGCTTATCCTGCAGACACACATTTACTTTAAGGTACAAATAGAGTAACATAGTATCATAGGATCTCCTTCATCAGCAGGTTAGTATTACACAGTCCAGTACAGCTTATCCTACAGAACACACATTTACTTTAAGGTACAAATAGTGTAACATAGCATCATAGGACTCCTTCATCAGCAGGTTAGTATTACACAGTCCAATACAGCTTATCCTGCAGAACAGACATTTACTTTAAGCTACAAATAGTGTAACATAGTGTTATAGGATATCCTTCATCAGCAGGTTAGTATTACACAGTCCAGTACAGCTTATCCTGCAGAACACACATTTACTTTAAGGTACAAACAGAGTAACATAGTATCATAGGATCTCCTTCATCAGCAGGTTAGTATTACACAGACCAGTACAGCTTATCCTGCAGGCACACATTTACTTTAAGGTACAAATAGTGTAACATAGCATCATAGGATCTCCTTCACCAGCAGGTTAGTATTACATGGTCCAGTACAGCTTATCCTTCAGAGACACATTTACTATAAGGTACAAATAATGTAACATTGTATCATAGGATCTCCTTCATCAGCAGGTTAGTATTACACAGTCCAGTACAGCTTATCCTGCAGAACACACATTTACTTTAAGGTACAAACAGAGTAACATAGTATCATAGGATCTCCTTCATCAGCAGGTTAGTTTTACACAGTCCAGTACAGCTTATCCTGCAGAACACACATTTACTTTAAGGTACAAATAGTGTAACACAGTATCATAGGATCTCCTTCATCAGCAGTTTAGTATTACACAGTCCAGTACAGCTTATCCTGCAGACACACATTTACTTTAAGGTACAAATAGAGTAACATTGTATCGTAGGATCTCCTTCATCAGCAGGTTAGTATTACACAGTCCAGTACAGCTTATCCTGCAGAACACACATTTACTTTAAGGTACAAATAGTGTAACATAGTATCATAGGATCTCCTTCATCAGCAGGTTAGTATTACACAGTCCAGTACAGCTTATCCTGCAGACACACATTTACTTTAAGGTATAAATAGTGTAACATAGTATCATAGGATCTCCTTCATCAGCAGGTTAGTATTACACAGTCCAGTACAGCTTATCCCGCAGAACAGACATTTACTTTAAGGTACAAATAGAGTAACATAGTATCATAGGATCTCCTTCATCAGCAGGTTAGTATTACACAGTCCAGTACAGCTTATCCTGCAGAACACACATTTACTTTAAGGTACAAATAGTGTAACATAGTATCATAGGATCTCCTTCATCAGCAGGTTAGTATTATACAGTCCAGTACAGCTTATCCTGCAGACACACATTTACTTTAAGGTACAAGTAGTGTAACATGGCATCATAGGATCTCCTTCATCAGCAGGTTAGTATTACACAGTCTAGTACAGCTTATCCTGCAGACACACATTTACTTTAAGGTACAAATAGAGTAACATAGTATCATAGGATCTCCTTCACAGCAGGTTAGTATTACACAGTCCAGTACAGCTTATCCTACAGAAAACACATTTACTTTAAGGTACAAATAGTGTAACATAGTATCATAGGATCTCCTTCATCAGCAGGTTAGTATTACGCAGTCCAGTATACCTTATCCTGTAGACACACATTTACTTGAAGGTACAAATAGAGTAACATAGTATCATAGGATCTCCTTCATCAGCAGGTTAGTATTACACAATCCATTACAGCTTATCCTGCAGACACACATTTACTTTAAGGTACAAATAGAGTAGCATAGTATCATAGGATCTCCTTCATCAGCAGGTTAGTATTACACCATCCAGTACAGCTTATCCTGCAGAACACACATTTACTTTAAGGTACAAATAGTGTAACATAGTATCATAGGATCTCCTTCATCAGCAGGTTAGTATTACATAGTCCAGCACAGCTTATCCTGCAGAACACACATTTACTTTAAGGTACAAATAGAGTAACATAGTATCATAGGATCTCCTTCATCAGCAGGTTAGTATTACACAGACCAGTTCAGCTTATCCTGCAGACACACATTTACTTTAAGGTACAAATAGAGTAACATAGTATCATAGGATCTCCTTCATCAGCAGGTTAGTATTACACAGTCCAGTACAGCTTATCCTACAGAACACACATTTACTTTAAGGTACAAATAGTGTAACATAGCATCATAGGACTCCTTCATCAGCAGGTTAGTATTACACAGTCCAATACAGCTTATCCTGCAGAACAGACATTGACTTTAAGCTACAAATAGTGTAACATAGTGTTATAGGATATCCTTCATCAGCAGGTTAGTATTACACAGTCCAGTACAGCTTATCCTGCAGAACACACATTTACTTTAAGGTACAAACAGAGTAACATAGTATCATAGGATCTCCTTCATCAGCAGGTTAGTATTACACAGACCAGTACAGCTTATCCTGCAGGCACACATTTACTTTAAGGTACAAATAGTGTAACATAGCATCATAGGATCTCCTTCACCAGCAGGTTAGTATTACATGGTCCAGTACAGCTTATCCTTCAGAGACACATTTACTATAAGGTACAAATAATGTAACATTGTATCATAGGATCTCCTTCATCAGCAGGTTAGTATTACACAGTCCAGTACAGCTTATCCTGCAGAACACACATTTACTCTAAGGTACAAACAGAGTAACATAGTATCATAGGATCTCCTTCATCAGCAGGTTAGTTTTACACAGTCCAGTACAGCTTATCCTGCAGAACACACATTTACTTTAAGGTACAAATAGTGTAACACAGTATCATAGGATCTCCTTCATCAGCAGTTTAGTATTACACAGTCCAGTACAGCTTATCCTGCAGACACACATTTACTTTAAGGTATAAATAGTGTAACATAGTATCATAGGATCTCCTTCATCAGCAGGTTAGTATTACACAGTCCAGTACAGCTTATCCCGCAGAACAGACATTTACTTTAAGGTACAAATAGAGTAACATAGTATCATAGGATCTCCTTCATCAGCAGGTTAGTATTACACAGTCCAGTACAGCTTATCCTGCAGAACACACATTTACTTTAAGGTACAAATAGTGTAACATAGTATCATAGGATCTCCTTCATCAGCAGGTTAGTATTATACAGTCCAGTACAGCTTATCCTGCAGACACACATTTACTTTAAGGTACAAGTAGTGTAACATGGCATCATAGGATCTCCTTCATCAGCAGGTTAGTATTACACAGTCTAGTACAGCTTATCCTGCAGACACACATTTACTTTAAGGTACAAATAGTGTAACATAGTATCATAGGATCCCCTTCTTCAGTAGGTTAGTATTACAGAGTCCAGTACAGCTTATCCTGCAGAACACACATTTACTTTAAGGTACAAATAGTGTAAAATAGTATCATAGGATCTCCTTCATCAGCAGGTTAGTATTACACAGTCCAGTACAGCTTATCCTGCAGAACACACATTTACTTTAAGGTACAAATAGGGTAACCTAGTATCATAGGATCTCCTTCATCAGCTGGTTAGTATTACACAGTCCAGTACAGCTTATCCTGCAGAACACACATTTACTTTAAGGTACAAACAGAGTAACATAGTATCATAGGATCTCCTTCATCAAAAGGTTAGTATTACCCAGTCCACTACAGTTTATCCTGCAGACAGACATTTACTTTAAGGTACAAATAGTGTAACATAGTATCATAGGATCTCCTTCATCAACAGGTTAGTATTACACAGTCTACTACATCTTATCCTGCAGACACACATTTACTTTAAGGTACAAATAGTGTAACATGGTATCATAGGATTTCCTTCATCAGCAGGTTTGTATTACACAGTCCAGTACAGCTTATCCTGCAGACAGACATTTACTTTAAGGTACAAATAGAGTAACATAGTATCATAGGATCTTAGGAGGTTACTAGGTTATCGACTCGGAGGTCATTTGAAGTCTGGCCATTTCATCCCAATATAATATCACAGACACTCTAGTCAATACCCAAGAATGTATTTAGTAATGACTGCCCATGTCCAGGAGGGAATCAAACCCTACACCGCAGGAACTACAGCTCACTGTACCAACTGCCAGAACAATAACCTCCCCCCTTAGTCATATAGGTTCGAAGGTTCATAAGTACTAAGCTAGTTGCCCTTGAGACCTATTTTAAATCGAGTCAGTTTCCCTTTTAGTGCTTGAATTAACTGATCCTATTCGGCAGTGGATTGGAATTTCCCATCCCATGACTGACAATTATTTATTACCACTAGTGAGAATAACTGGGATCATAACATTGAGATAATAACTTAGATAATTTGCGGGGACCCATGTTTGTGTGGGATGAAGCTTTTAGGCGTTACCTCTGTCCATCAGTATTACAGGGGCAGTCCTGGGGCAAATTTTCTATTATCCATTCATAGATTCAAGTTTTGATTGAATATGGACAGGGTTGAGCTTTCTTTTACATAGTTGAGAGTCTGTTCCTGAGCAGTCTTATGGTCTGTGAGATACCTGCCCCATCCAAACTCTTCTGTTTATATTGCAGAAGAGATTTAAATCCCTGGACTGAGTATTTCTGATGCTATCTGATTTGTTGATGTGCAGTAAATCCATCAGTACTGGGTCAGAGGATGCCTTGTATGCCAAACACAGGTCACCTCTTAGCAACCTGTAGAATGCTGAGTATAGTGTCAGGGCTTTGAGTTGGTTAATGTAGAACATATTGTTTAGGCTTTGTATCCTTTTAGTAAGCTATCTCTGTGGACGTTCTAGCTATTGCAAGTGTCTGAACAGACACATGCCAAAGTGGGGGGCATTATACTCATTAGCCTAATGAGGGCTGAATAAAGAGAGGCAATTACATCACTAGGTCTAGACACAATCAATTTGTTTATAAGCTGCATAATACACTTAAAACAGTGGTCACATGCAGGTCGAAAGTTAGGTGATTGACTACATATGGTCCCAAATCCTGAACTAGGTCAACTCTTATGGGTGTATTGCCAATGTGGTAGTTCCCTGGGTAGAAAACATACCAAAGGATACCATAATGCATTTTTGGCATTTAGTATCAGTCCATGATTGTGGCACCAGTTATTTATTTGGGACAAATCTCCCTGCAGGTTGCTAAGTCATTTGGGGATTTAATGACTGCTCCTAGCTTGCAGTCCTTTACAAACATAGTCATCCAGTGCCCCTGTTGATTAGTTCCTGATGTGTCTTTGCATGGCTTTGCATATGAAGCTGGTCAGACCTATGGATCTGTGGAAGGTCCTTCCTTATGTAGGGAAATGACCGTAGCTGTTTGAAAATTCATTCGGTACAAAACTTGTATTGAGTCTGAGGTTAAACAGTATTGCTGGGGGGGTGGCTAAATCATACTTCCTGTTATTTAAGGTACATACAGAAATATTGTTCTGACCCATTGATGCAGTATTTCCAGCTTTTGATAGGACTTGGATGTAGTCTAGTGGGATAGCCTGGAGGCGAGTTGGTTTTCGGTTTATCTTCTAGGACATATGGAGGGAAGAGATGGGTAAAGTGTGAGATAAATTTACCAGCCAGTAGGTTCACTTTATCTTCAGCCTCTCAGTGTAGGTAGCATCATTCACAATCAGCTCAGTGCACTGCTACATTATGCTTCTGAAATTATGAATATAACTTAAAAAGGCCTGATGAATGCAGTTTGGCTTGGGTGGCTATTTTGAATTTAAAATTGGCTATGATGGCTTGTATTAAGTTCTGGAGTACATAGTTTATTTCAATGACAAGAGCTCTATCATTCTGGGAAATGCTCTTCTTACATTTGGTCAAAATTCTCTTCCTTTTATTATCAAGCTTGTTGCTATAATATTTCTAACATGGGGAGTGTTTCTGATGTTTGCACTCCAGTTATTTCTATAAGGTACAGCTAGAACTATGTAGTTGTTTCCATCTTGGTATAGTTTGATTGTGCATGTTTCCATGTATTCAGCAGAGGCATACCTCTCAAATGTCCAGATTTTCACAGAATGTCCAGATTTTTGCCTCATATTTTTAGTCTGTTCCTCATAAAATTTTGTTTTTCTGGCCATTTTTTGGCAAATTAATGATGATTGAAGTCAAAAAATATTGACAGACATTTGAGTTTTAGAATTCATACCCTTCAGAAAATTCAAGCTAATGCAAAACCTGTTTTTTCTATTAACTTTCTACATTTATAAGAGCAATATTTTAAAACTATCCCTATTTTTGGGCCTTTGTCACATTATTATTTATTAACAAAGAGAAGATTATTTTATTATTGTGTGTTTAAACTGTGGAATAAACCCTGTGTTTTCAATATAAAAAGTGACTTTTTACTTTATTGGAGTCCTACATTATTATTTATTGTTTTGTCCAGATTTCTTGCTCTAAGAGGTTGAGAGTTATAAGCAGAGATAATAGGTTTGGTGGGATATGAAGCTTGCTAATGTATCACTTAGAGTACATAGTTTATTTTAGAGAAATTTCTAAAGGTACTTTGGGTGGAGATGGGGTCTGGTTTCAGTTTTATTCAGATGGAGAAGGCTTTATAGTCAGAAATAATAAGTAATGAAAATACGTAAGGGATATTGCAAGATGCCTCCATATTAGTAACAATAAGAACCAAGATATTATTCCCCCTAGTGGGTACTCAGATTAATTGCTCCTTGGCATTTGAATTGACAAAATCTAGGAATTTCTGTATTTGGGCAGGTGGTGTAGGTTTTCCAGTTTATAGCCGGATTGTATAAATCACCTAGGAAATGGTACTGGGTTTAATACTGAGTGATACCAGTTCATGCAAACAGGCGTAGTGGTTTTCTTGTGTCATACAAGGAGTTCTCTAATTAGCTAATCTATGGTACATAGACAGTCCACTATAGAGTGACTCCAATGATGGACATGAAAATGCAGTGATACATCATTCTGTTCACTATAGAGTGACTCCAATAATGGATATCAAGGTGCAGTGGTACATCATTCTGTCCACTATAGAGTGACCCCAATCATGGGCATGAAGGTGCAGTGGTACATCATTCTGTCCACTATAGAGTGACCCCAATGATGGACATGAAGGTGCAGTGGTACATCATTCTGTCCACTATAGAGTGACCCCAATGATGGACATGAAGGTGCAGTGGTACATCATTCTGTCCACTATAGAGTGACCCCAATGATGGACATGAAGGTGCAGTGATACATCATTCTGTCCATTATAGAGTGACCCCAATAATGGACATGAAGGTGCAGTGATACATCATTCTGTCCACTATAGAGTGACTCCAATGATGGACATGAAGGTGCAGTGGTACATCATTCTGTCCACTATAGAGTGACTCCAATGATGGACATGAAGGTGCAGTGGTACATCATTCTGTCCATTATAGAGTGACCCCAGTGATGGACATGAAGGTGCAGTGGTACATCATTCTGCCCACTATAGAGTGACCCCAATGATGGACATGAAGGTGCAGTGGTACATCATTCTGCTTTACTTGTCTTGATGTGGGTCTATTTCTGGATGAAGACTGAGACACCCCACCTGTTTCCCTCTCCTGTGCAGTAGCTGGTCTAAATGTGTTGAAGGTGTTGTAGCCCTGAATAGCCAGAAAGTTCTCAGCCATTTTAAACCACGTCTCAGTCACTACACAGACATCTACACCCTCCAGGGTGAGAAGGGCTTGTAGGGAGTCGAGTTTCTTGCCTAGGCTCCTGGTATTGATCAGTAACATTTTTACATTTTCCTTTTTTTTTTTTTTGTTATGCTGGAAGATTTATCAGGCTGGCATTGCCTAAAAAAGACATTGTGGTGTGGACAATGTATTTGTGAATAACTGAAACCATAGAAGGGACAGATGCAGGGCATTCCTGGTGAAACAGCATGGTCTGTTGATCACAGCCTCCCAGGCTGACAAATATTGGACCTCCTTCGAATGACACCAAAAACTTAACTAGTTATTGACAATTTTTTTTGCTCATATTATGGCATCATCCTTGGAGAAGGTGGACTGTAGCTCAATGCTAGGCTCATACCTACCAAGGACACATAGTCTGAGAGGTCAGTCATGTCCCCCTTCATATAGTCCAATGAGACACATCTTAACTCATTGACACCCGCATGTACTATGACATAGTCATACAGGTACTTGTTGTCGGAATCACCTCAAACAAGAATGGTTGATTGGGTAGATGCCTGCCTTATGGGCTCAGCATCCATGACTTTGAGACTCCTCATGTTATATGTTTGTGGTAGGCTTGACTTGTTGCATGTGCTTTGTGCTTGTGTTGTGTTTTGGAGGTCTTTGACGTTTAGACAAATTAATCTTTACAATCTCAGCATAGAATGGATTATGTGTAGTGTGACCACTTTGGTGAGGTATGGCTGGGTACAGTTGATGATTTTGGTGCCTCACTTTACTCTGTGTGAGATTTTTGCCTCCAAGGGCATTATATATGTACATCTGCCATGCACTGTTTTATGCTGTTTGAATAATACATGATTGTCAGAGAGCTTGAGGCAATTCGTACACGGTCTCAGGATATCCATCTCAATCAGGCTGGCTAGTGAAGTTATGGGGAAGTACTGCACCATGGTTTGGACTGAAATAACTCGGAGGGGGTGAATATAACTGTTTGGACTTCAGTTTGTTTAGGATAATGTTTGGAAGAACTTACTTCTAAGGTGCAGGGAGATGCCTATTATCTCATCAGGGGTGTACTGCAGATCAAGGTTTGTTTGTTGTTTGTTTGCAATTTGTAGGAGTTAGATGAGTCTCAGACCTGAATTTCTAAGGTTGTATAGATTTTGCAGGTCTCTTATAGGAAAAAAGTTCTTATGTAGAAAACCCACTATGAAGTATGTGCAATGATTGTGGTATATTGAGTGCAGTTCAATGTAACTTTTTTTCACTTACCTTTTTGATGAAAAGCTGTTTTCTCATATTCCACACATCAGAATCTTGAATAAAGACCCTGGGTGGGTGCAGCTCTGTCCAGGTTATTGCAGATGTGATAGAGAGGTATCCAATCAAATGAAGACAAAAGTGGAGCTCTGTGGCTTTAGAACCTGTAGCAAATCACAATTCAATTAGTCCTGTGACTCTGAGCTACAGGTGAATGATCCCAGGTACATTAATATTTCAGAAACTTTTACAGCAGAGCAGGGGAAAAACTAAATAGTATACAAACAGTAGACAGCAGTAAGATAATGCTACTTAATGTATCAGTGGGGGCTGGAAGGGCTGTAACAATGTAGCGACACAAGAATTGGGGGGACAGTAGCAAATGTATACACTAGCAAATGTAAAAAACAGAAAGGCACTGGAATATAACTTTAAGCATGCAAATGATACGTAGAATATAAGACTGTAGCAACAAAGATGAAATGTAAACAGCTGTAGAAGCACAGAAGCTCAAATCCTGCAGCAAAAACTGCAATATTGCCACTATTGCAATCCAAACTATAGTCTAAGGCACCAGACCAGAGATTTACTAGTAGCACCTTTTATGAAAAATACAATAATAACTGACTAAATGAGGCTCAGATCCTGCAGTAGTTCACAATTCTCCCACAATTCTGAATGAAACTACAAGTCTAAAGTCCCGGTCTGACTTAAAATACAATTAACTTTCATAAGTAATTCTGCTTATGGAAGTAGGAGTGCAGTATAATATAAAACAATGCTTAGATCCCGCATTAATTCACAATTATTCTACTACTGCAGCTAAAGCTACAAGAATGAAGTCCCAGAACAGGTTACTGTTTATACAAAATGAGACGAGTGGCAGAAACTGCAGAAATAATGAAGGTGACTCTAGATGCAGTTTAAATAGGCAGTAAGAACCAGGAATGTATGAACCAGACGCTAACTCAAATTTTAACACTCTAAGGAGAGGGCATTTCCAGTTTAATTGGTCAGTGCTCATCTCTGGGGGCTGACATGAGCAAATGCATCACTGTAGGGGCTTCCTCTGCCCTCATCCTGCGTATATGTGCTACCATGCTCACGTTAGCTACCTTCACTGGCTTAAGATCACCAAGCCCTCATCCCCCGGTCCTATAGCCATTAATGTCACACAATCCCCTCCTTGCACAGGAGCAAGTGACTGACTGGAAACCAGCTCTCCCTGCCTCCAGGGTGGGTTTGTGTGAGCCGGTCACTTCTGCTATCCATTGCCTGGTTCTTCCAGCACCAGAACCACTACTTGGAATTGAACTTGGATCACCTGGGTTGCAACCAGGACTTTATCTCTCTATGCCACAGAGCCAGGTAATGAATATCAGTATCCTGTCGTATCTGTCAGTGGCTACTGCAACCATAGCAACTATGGATTGTCTGCACTAGGATGTAGTACTCTGAATACAATGTAGCTATATGTTTCTAAAGTAGCCCAGGACTTGTATAACCTATAACACTGTACTGTTTTTAACCTTATTTACATGCATTGCAGTTCACCATCAGCTATGTATGTTCAGACAGCTTTTGTAACTGACTTATTTTGCTCCAGACCTCCTCTTTAAATGGGCTTCTGCTCAGCTGGTTATTCCTAATACATAAATAACATAATTTTATTTATTTACTTGCCTTTGATTAATGGAGCAGCTAAAATCACTGGATCCTTTATCTGTCTATTAATGGTGATTTGAGGTGGCGTTTTACAATATCTGAAAGGCACTCACTAAACAAGAAATAATAAAATTAAATTCTAAAATGAATGGTGATATGGGTGTAAAAGGAATGACAAGACGAACCTATTAACACCAGTTTCAAGTGAAGTCACATTAAAACAAACAGTAAATGATACTGACAGAGTACTCATAGAAGCATTGTAACTGAAAAGTGAAAATTTGTCACAGGAAGATTGTAACCGAAAGTGAAAATTTGTCATAGCAAACGCTGTTTTCATTTTTATTATACTATATATATTTTTAAGAATAAACTGAAATGCAAAATGTTTTTTTCTTTTAAGGATCCACCCCACCCATCAAGAAAAGTGTCCTGGGATAGTTAGCAGTAGCTCGAATTACAAGAAGTGACAGATGGGACCTCATTTTAACACCTTAATGGCATCTAATGAGTGCATCTTTCTCACATGATGGTGTACAATGTGAGTATGAGAATTACAACCTGATATTATCAACAATATTAAGAACAGGCAGTTCATTTACAAAGGTTTTGTGTCAGTGTGGATCCCAGATACGCACATGTCCCAGTAAGAAGACAGAGTTGGTAGGTATATAGTGCTTCATGTTAATAAAATAATGCAAAATCAACTCTTAAGTGTAGAACACGTACTAAAAAACAGTATTTCATGCACACACCAAAACCTAATGCAGAAAAACAGAAGCATAAAACAGCACTGCTTAGTAATAATGTGGGATATACAAGAAGATGAAATAATATGGTGAAATAAATAAGCATTTCAGAATCCTTGCAAAGATAATATACATGAAGTGATAAAGACAATACAGAACTGTGACATCATTGTATGCTAAGAGCTCATCACAGGTAGTGGCTACCAGACTAACTTACTCCGGGGTGTCTTAGACAAGGTCATTGCTAAGCCGTGCCCAGAAATGACTCGACTGCATTAAAAATAATGACTGCAAAACTGCTGTTTGTTAGAAGAGACTGGCCTGCTCGAGCAAGATTCAGCCGAGTCACCTGAGGATGGTTTTAATATGGGCGATGTGTGATACTTTGTTCTTAACCTTTAAGAGAGGGAGTTCCAGTATGAAGGATGCATGCCAGGAGACAATGGGAAACATGATGTAAAGATCTTGAAATGCATGCACCTTCTCATCCTGCATGTAGGCCTTTGTTGAACTACTTTAATATACTAAAATACTTTACAAGTGGTGGTGATGTTGCAGTGGTGTTGCTAATAAAGTGACTATGAGGACAGACTGACCAGTTACAAGGTCAGCGATAAACAAATATATCAGACTTTAATGTCGCTTCTACTTTTTGTTTTGATTCTTATTTATCAAGGATATTAACGTTCACCAGACAGCTGAGGGTGGTGGTGGGGGGGGGGGAGTTGGAGGAGAGGTTGGCCTACATATTCATACAAATCTTGTTGTAAATCTCTCCCCGTAGAAAAATCATCCTATATTTACTAACTAATTGAACTCACCTTATATGGAACGACTGCATCATTAAGAGGCAGAAAGTTATGACCAGCGTGTTTAACTGAATCTCGACATATGAGACAGATGGGGGTCTCTTCCTGCATGCAGAATAACTTCAGTTTCTCCTCGTGTTCCTTACAAAACTGATTTACATTTTGTGTAACATGAGCTTCAGAACTCTGAACAGATTTTTTTTCTGTTTTCGCCACCACGTTAGCCAGTTGTTTGTTGACAGCATATTTCCTGGTTTGAAATTCTGTTCTGCACTCAGGACAGGATGGAATGTTGTTAGTTTTCCAATTTCTGTCGATACATGATCTACAAAAGTTGTGTCCACACTCCAGTGTCACTGGATGTTGGAATAAATCCAGGCAAACAGAACATGTTAGTTCCTCTACAAGGCTAGAAATGTCTGTACTCATTGCCATTTTTACAAGAACTTGATTTAGTTTCGTTTTTCATTGTTACTTATTTCACATGAACTTTGAACTTTGGATATAAAGATAAACAGCGAGCTACTGGCTGAGGAACAGTGTTACAAGTTTGAACATCTGCATTTGCCTGGGGGCCTTAAACTGTGGATTCTTGTTTGTCTCTTACAGATTTTCAAATTTATATCAAAGATTTTCCTTTTAATTGTCAACAGCAAAAAAAATAATCACTTTAGAAACAAATTTTATAGTTTCTTGCAGAATAAACAATGCTATGGTACCTTTGTGTGTTTACACGAGTCCTGATAAGACAAACATGCTTTGCTGTGATGTATAACTAGTAACAATCTGCTGGTGGGGAACAGGCAGGACTGTGCAGGCTTCCACATCACTGAGTACCACAAATGTAAAAGCAAGTATCACAGAATAGGAGCACTTACAATGGTTCACATTAATAAAATAAACCCAGATTTATGTATAAACAGATATAAGTATTAGGGACAACACAGGAAATGCAATAAAATATTATGCCAGTAATTAAGCAGGTAGCACACACATCTTTGAATTTAGGAAGATCAGTAAGCTGTAGGTTCTATCCTCACCTGCTGCTTCTATTAGCATTCCATTACTAACATTGCCATGGAGCAAAGGTGAGGTTGCTGCACTCCTGAGGTGCCATCCTTAGGTTAAGATTTTAAGCTGAGGTTCCATATTTCTGCATTGATGGTGGTTCAGGTGGGTGTTAATAGCCCCCTGCACTTGCTGATGAAAGAGTAGGCATGTTTCCATGGTGACCATGTTAATGTTCCCCAGTCAGTGTTGAATACTCCACTGAGTTCCTTCTAAAAGAAAAGGCAAGAAGCTGTAGTGGGAGTTGGTATAATGGTTAAGTTGTTTACCTCCTAGACACAAGGTGCAGAGTTTGATTCTCATCATTGGACTAGAAATTGGCTAGGCCTAAAATAGCCTGCAAGGACAGCTAGCCTAGTACTTACTTAACCTTCCCAACAAAATGAAATAAATACAACCGACTGCCCTCTGAAGTCATGTCCAAGCATACCTCTCAACCTCTCAGAGCAAAAAATCTGGACAAAGTCTAAAATGATGGGAGGACAAATAGGGACATATTTTAAATATTGCTCTTAGAAAGTTGATAGAATAATAGGTTTTGCATTAGCATGAATTTTCTGAAGGTTGTGGAGTCTTAAACTCAAATATTTGTCATTATTTAATTATTTCAATCCTCAGCTTTTGCCAGAAAGGTACAGATTTTGGTAGGAACACACCAAAAATATGAGGCAAAAATCTGGACATTCTGTGACAATCTGTACAGTTGAGAGGTATGTGTCCAAGTACAGACCATTTCAAAGCTCTTACAGAAAATGGTCTTGTCCTTATCAGCCTAGGTAGTGTCCATCATTATTTCGAATCTAACTTCAGCAGGGTCCATTGCAGTATTAGGATGCACGTGAATTTTATGCACCAATCTTAGTTGGTTCTTTTTTTTTTCCCAGCAGTACGTGTATCCGTGTATCCATCTGTTGAGATGTTACACCTCATGCTGTGGGTATTAGCTGATGTTCATCACTATAAAAAGGTAACAGTTCCTCAGACTATGTCTGTTCTTCCCACCCCACTTTCAAACTTTTAATCGGTTGACTAAGCTTTCTATCACAGATAGTTTGTCAGCTATTATCATCAGACATTCCTGGTTAATAACTACATTATGATTTTATTTGGGGAGGGTCACTGTAACAGGAAATCACAATGGGTTTGCCCATCTTTTGTATCTCATGGCCCTGCTGGACATTCCTTAGTTGTCCCTTGTATCCCATGGCCCTGCTGGACATTCCTTAGTTGTCCCTTGTATCCCATGGCCCCGCTGGACATTCCTTAGTTGTCCCTTGTATCCCATGGCCCTGCTGGACATTCCTTAGTTGTCCCTTGTATCCCATGGCCCTGGTGGACATTCCTTAGTTGTCCCTTGTATCTCATGGCCCCGCTGGACATTCCTTAGTTGTCCCTTGTATGCCATGGCCCTGCTGGACATTCCTTAGTTGTCCCTTGTATGCCATGGCCCTGCTGGACATTCCTTAGTTGTCCCTTGTATCCCATGGCCCTGCTGGACATTCCTTAGTTGTCCCTTGTATCCCATGGCCCTGCTGGACATTCTTTAGTTGTCCCTTGTATCCCATGGCCCTGCTGGACATTCCTTAGTTGTCCCTTGTATCCCATGGCCCTGATGGACATTCCTTAGTTGTCCCTTGTATCCCATGGCCCTGCTGGACATTCCTTAGTTGTCCCTTGTATCCCATGGCCCTGATGGACATTCCTTAGTTGTCCCTTGTACCCCATGGCCCTGCTAGACATTCCTTAGTTGTCCCTTGTATCCCATGGCCCTGCTGGACATTCCTTAGTTGTCCCTTGTATCCCATGGCCCTGCTGGACATTCCTTAGTTGTCCCTTGTATCCCATGGCCCTGGTGGACATTCCTTAGTTGTCCCTTGTATCCCATGGCCCCGCTGGACATTCCTTAGTTGTCCCTTGTATCCCATGGCCCTGCTGGACATTCCTTAGTTGTCCCTTGTATCCCATGGTCCTGCTGGACATTCCTTAGTTGCCCCTTGTATCCCATGGTCCTGCTGGACATTCCTTAGTTGTCCCTTGTATCTCATGGCCCCGCTGGACATTCCTTAGTTGTCCCTTGTATGCCATGGTCCTGCTGGACATTCCTTAGTTGTCCCTTGTATCCCATGGCCCTGCTGGACATTCCTTAGTTGTCCCTTGTATCCCATGGCCCTGCTGGACATTCCTTAGTTGTCCCTTGTATCCCATGGCCCTGGTGGACATTCCTTAGTTGTCCCTTGTATCTCATGGCCCCGCTGGACATTCCTTAGTTGTCCCTTGTATGCCATGGCCTTGCTGGACATTCCTTAGTTGTCCCTTGTATCCCATGGCCCTGCTGGACATTCCCTAGTTGTCCCTTGTATCCCATGGCCCCACTGGACATTCCTTAGTTGTCCCTTGTATCCCATGGCCCTGCTGGACATTCCTTAGTTGCCCCTTGTATCCCATGGCCCTGCTGGACATTCCTTAGTTGCCCCTTGTATCCCATGGTCCTGCTGGACATTCCTTAGTTGTCCCTTGTATCCCATGGCCCTGCTGGACATTCCTTAGTTGTCCCTTGTATCCCATGGCCCTGCTGGACATTCCTTAGTTGTCCCTTGTATCCCATGGCCCTGCTGGACATTCCTTAGTTGTCCCTTGTATCCCATGGTCCTGCTGGACATTCCTTAGTTGCCCCTTGTATCCCATGGTCCTGCTGGACATTCCTTAGTTGTCCCTTGTATCCCATGGTCCTGCTGGACATTCCTTAGTTGTCCCTTGTATCCCATTGGCCTGCTGGACATTCCTTAGTTGTCCCTTGTATCTCATGGCTCTGATGGACATTCCTTAGTTGTCCCTTGTATCTCATGGCTCTGATGGACATTCCTTAGTTGTCCCTTGTATCCCATGGCCCTGCTGGACATTCCTTTGTTGTCCCTTGTATCTCATGGCCCTGCTGGACATTCCTTAGTTGTCCCTTGTATCTCATGGCTCTGATGGACATTCCTTAGTTGTCCCTTGTATCCCATGGTCCTGCTGGACATTCCTTAGTTGTCCCTTGTATCCCATGGCCCTGCTGGACATTCCTTAGTTGTCCCTTGTATCCCATGGCCCTGCTGGACATTCCTTTATTGTCCCTTGTATCCCATGGTCCTGCTGGACATTCCTTAGTTGTCCCTTGTATCTCATGGCTCTGATGGACATTCCTTAGTTGTCCCTTGTATCTCATGGCTCTGATGGACATTCCTTAGTTGTCCCTTGTATCCCATGGCCCTGCTGGACATTCCTTTGTTGTCCCTTGTATCTCATGGCCCTGCTGGACATTCCTTAGTTGTCCCTTGTATCTCATGGCTCTGATGGACATTCCTTAGTTGTCCCTTGTATCCCATGGTCCTGCTGGACATTCCTTAGTTGTCCCTTGTATCCCATGGCCCTGCTGGACATTCCTTAGTTGTCCCTTGTATCCCATGGCCCTGCTGGACATTCCTTTATTGTCCCTTGTATCCCATGGCCCTGCTGGACATTCCTTAGTTGTCCCTTGTATCCCATTGGCCTGCTGGACATTCCTTAGTTGTCCCTTGTATCCCATGGCCCTGCTGGACATTCCTTAGTTGTCCCTTGTATCTCATGGCCCCGCTGGACATTCCTTAGTTGTCCCTTGTATGCCATGGCCTTGCTGGACATTCCTTAGTTGTCCCTTGTATCCCATGGCCCTGCTGGACATTCCCTAGTTGTCCCTTGTATCCCATGGCCCCACTGGACATTCCTTAGTTGTCCCTTGTATCCCATGGCCCTGCTGGACATTCCTTAGTTGCCCCTTGTATCCCATGGCCCTGCTGGACATTCCTTAGTTGCCCCTTGTATCCCATGGTCCTGCTGGACATTCCTTAGTTGTCCCTTGTATCCCATGGCCCTGCTGGACATTCCTTAGTTGTCCCTTGTATCCCATGGCCCTGCTGGACATTCCTTAGTTGTCCCTTGTATCCCATGGCCCTGCTGGACATTCCTTAGTTGTCCCTTGTATCCCATGGTCCTGCTGGACATTCCTTAGTTGCCCCTTGTATCCCATGGTCCTGCTGGACATTCCTTAGTTGTCCCTTGTATCTCATGGCTCTGATGGACATTCCTTAGTTGTCCCTTGTATCTCATGGCTCTGATGGACATTCCTTAGTTGTCCCTTGTATCCCATGGCCCTGCTGGACATTCCTTTGTTGTCCCTTGTATCTCATGGCTCTGATGGACATTCCTTAGTTGTCCCTTGTATCCCATGGCCCTGCTGGACATTCCTTTGTTGTCCCTTGTATCTCATGGCCCTGCTGGACATTCCTTAGTTGTCCCTTGTATCCCATGGTCCTGCTGGACATTCCTTAGTTGTCCCTTGTATCCCATGGCCCTGCTGGACATTCCTTAGTTGTCCCTTGTATCCCATGGCCCTGCTGGACATTCCTTTATTGTCCCTTGTATCCCATGGCCCTGCTGGACATTCCTTAGTTGTCCCTTGTATCCCATTGGCCTGCTGGACATTCCTTAGTTGTCCCTTGTATCCCATGGCCCTGCTGGACATTCCTTAGTTGTCCCTTGTATCCCATGGCCCTGCTGGACATTCCTTAGTTGTCCCTTGTATCCCATGGCCCTGCTGGACATTCCTTTGTTGTCCCTTGTATCCCATGGCCCTGCTGGACATTCCTTAGTTGTCCCTTGTATCCCATTGGCCTGCTGGACATTCCTTAGTTGTCCCTTGTATCCCATGGCCCCACTGGACATTCCTTAGTTGTCCCTTGTATCCCATGGCCCTGCTGGACATTCCTTAGTTGTCCCTTGTATCCCATGGCCCTGCTGGACATTCCTTAGTTGCCCCTTTTTCCTGTGAGGACCAGTGCTGGTCTCCTGCATCCATTGCTACTGACTCCTGTAGCATAAGCCTCCCACAAAATACTGATGCCATCTGTTTTTTTCATTTCTCACCATTAATCACTGCTGTTAGTTCAGTTTACACCAGAATAACTTCCACTTTGCAGTGGTTTGTGCACCAAAGAAAGTTGATAATTTTGAAACAAAAACAAGCTTTCCTCTATCACCATCATCAAGAAGGTCTTACATGAACTAAAATTACATATATGAATAGGTGTGCTTGTTCAGAGGTTCATAGGTAGGTACTAGGCTATTGGCCCTACAGCCTATATAAACCTAGCCAAAAAGGTACCCTGGCTTTCGCCACCCAAGAAATTATGTCAAAAGGTGCATTTCTAATTGGTTTTCTGTTTATGTTAAATTTAACAAAGTTGCCAAGCTGAGGAAAAGTAATGCAATACCTTCATTTTTTGGTGGAAAAAAGTTAAATCCTTCAAGAAACACTGCCAAAGGAAGAATAGTTCTAAACACAGAAACAGTACACCAATAGTGAGAGGGTGAAAGGAAAAGAGAGAAAGAAAAAACAATCTGACAGGGTCAAATGTTTAGAAAGGGGTGAGGACATTAAGAAGGCATACAAGGATTCTTCCAAAAATGTGAATCCTTCACCTCTGCCATGGAAGAGGGAACCGCTTCAGTAACAACTCACAAAAACTGGGCTCTGAAGCTGGTCACTCAAGTTCCCTCAAAGCATCCACCACCCTGATGTGTCAGTCTGTAAGGTCAGAAATAGTGACTCCCCCTAATAGACCTAGGATTGCATTAAAGAAACATACTAATAGCTGGTCTCAAGGGGGCATTTCATTTCCAGACTTTAATCTATACACTATCTCTTCTATTATAAAAGTTATTACTTTGTTAATAGATCAGTCATATGTTGCAAGATGGAAAGATTACTGGGAACTAATTAGCATTCACTTCATGAAAATCTCTTTAATACATAAAAATATTATTGTAAATAACCCCATGTTATGGTTACTAAAAGAATTTTGTACTTCATCCATTACACCAAAATATACAGTTAGTTACCCATTAAACATTATTATCAGTTATCGTAATTTTATATTCATGCATCCTAAGTATAAGGAATGGAATTTTATTCTATTCCCTATAATGTATACACAAGGTATGCTTTTGTCAACCACCTCTGAAAGAACTCTTTTAGTCACAGAGAATTATCTAAAGTATTGGCATCAGTTGCTGTCTGATAATAAAGTAAAACATTTAGACTTCTTAAAGCAAGAATTTGACTTGAGAGAGACATGTTGGTTAGAAGTTCAGACTTTTAGACAACATCTTATTAATAAAATTGATTTAATGGTAAAGGTAAGCTCTCATACATACATAAAATTATCAGAGAAGAAACTCATTACAGTTCAGATACCTATTGGAATTATTTCATTTCCATTAATGGTGAATCACCAAAACAACAAGATAAACAATATATATTGGAATCTGCTTATAAAACTACTTCTTCCATTAATTGGAGACTTTTTACTTGGAAATTTTTACATAGATCCTTCTATACACCTTTAATGATGAATAAAATAAATAATAAAGACAACTTATGTAAAAGATGTAATGTAGAAATAAATGCTGATTGGGCACATATGTTTTATGACTGTATAAAATTGAAGGAATATTGGAAGTTAATCAATGATTTTTTGCAGGCCCTTTTCACAGATAATTTCATTGTTTCTAAATCACTTATATTATTTAACACACATGTTCCTAAAAGTGTTAACAAAGTTAAACTTCCCTTATTATGGTCTATTCTAGCAGTGGCTAGAAAAATAATAACCAGAAATTGGATTTCAGATACC
This sequence comes from Protopterus annectens, assembly GCF_019279795.1. Lineage (NCBI taxonomy): Eukaryota > Metazoa > Chordata > Ceratodontiformes > Protopteridae > Protopterus > Protopterus annectens. The sequence continues at coordinate 1,804,315,185 of NC_056744.1, forward strand.
CCTCCTTCATTTAATGAATTTAAAAATGTTATGACTGAAGTGTGTCATATGGAATTGATGACAATAAAATCAAGAACTACTAGAAAAACATCTTATTATATTATATGGGATACTTTACAAAACCTGTTAAAAAAATCTTAGTCTCAGTAGCATGACATTATAGTTTAATCAATTGATTTGATTTGTAGTGGATGTCTTTGCAAATACTTTGGTTATTTTATTGAATGTTATAACTATTTCTATTTTAATTGCTTGTATAAAATTGTTATAATATTTATTTTGTATGTTAAAAACAATAAACTTGTTTTAAAAAAAAAAGAAATAGTGACTCCCCTGTGACTGATCAAAGCAAGAATGTTCAAGAAGGTATTCATTGGTCATAAGTGATCCAGACCGCAACTGAGCTAAAGTGTAGATGTAGTCACTGGAATCAGCACTTCTGCAGAAGAGCATGCCACCCTGTTGTCCCATAACTTTATTACTTATATATACCTACACCATGGCTGTATAACAGGTGAGGCAGGAGGAAATCCCCAAAACAGCACAGTAGTCTCACACAAACAAAAATACCACACCACACAGACTACAGTGATACATGCTTCAAAGAATTATAAAGCCACAAAACATGATTGGAAAGTTGGAACTTTACCAGTTTGTCCTCAAATAGTGGTGGAAAAGCCAAAAACAGCACCCTCATTGGTACCTACTTTGGATCACCCTAGAATAATTCTGCAAATATAAGAAGTTCCAAACCAGGACTGCTTCATAGTAGAGAAACCAAAAATTCACAAGCTTCTTCAAGAGACCATGTGCTACAAATACTCCCGCCATTTCTACTCCAGAGTGTATAAAGAATACTAATACTCCAGCCATTTCTACTCCAGAGTGTATAAAGAATACTAATACTCCAGCCATTTCTACTCCAGAGTGTATAAAGAATACTAATACTCCAGCCATTTCTACTCCAGAGTGTATAAAAATACTAATACTCCAGCCATTTCTACTCCAGAGTGTATAAAGAATACTAATACTCCAGCCATTTCTACTCCAGAGTGTATAAAGAATACTAATACTCCAGCCATTTCTACTCCAGAGTGTATAAAGAATACTAATACTCCAGCCATTTCTACTCCAGAGTGTATAAAGAATACTAATACTCCAGCCATTTCTACTCCAGAGTGTATAAAGAATACTAATACTCCAGCCATTTCTACTCCAGAGTGTATAAAGAATACTAATACTCCAGCCATTTCTACTCCAGAGTGTATAAAGAATACTAATACTCCAGCCATTTCTACTCCAGAGTGTATAAAGAATACTAATACTCCAGCCATTTCTACTCCAGAGTGTATAAAGAATACTAATACTCCAGCCATTTCTTTTTCATATTTATTAATGTATTTATTACTTGCTATATTTATATTATATCTGATAGTCTTCTTTCGGCTTTTCCTGGTTAGGGGTCACCACAGCGGAACTCTGGTCCGCACATGATTAGCAATGAATTTTTACGGTGTCGAGTTGCCAGCCTAACGCCCAACCTTCAAAGAAGGCACGCCCATTCACGCTCGCACCTACTTGCATCATGTCTTTAATGTCAATCGACTGCGGGGAAGACATGCAGACTCCACACAGAAGGCACTCCAGCCGAGAATCGAACAGAAGAACCTCTTGCTATGAGGTGACAATGCTAACCGCTGCACCACTGCGGCTTATTATCTATTTGATATAAATGTAAATGTATTTTATACGTATTTTAATATATTATATATATATATATATATATATATATATATATATATATATATATATATATATATATATATATATATATATATATATATCTGTTGTTAATTGATTTTTAAATATATGGTTTTAGGATTAGGTAAGAGGGTTAAAGTGATGATTTTTATTATTAGAATTCATTGCTTTCATGTCTTTTGTACTAGATGTTGAAAAAATGGTTTTATTCAGTCTTAGAAATATATAATGTATTATGTTTATAGCCACTAGATGGCAGTAGTGTCTATGGAATTCCAATGCTAGGGACTGACATAGGTATTTTGTATTGATTTTAGAGGTTCATAGGTTCATAGGTTGGTACTAGGCTATCGGCCCCAGGGCCTATACAAGCCTAGCCATAACAATTCCCTGGATATTCCTTCTCACAATATTTACTTCTCTGGACCCCCGTCTAGCAGGGCAACTGACATGATCCCCGGGATGAATTTCGTATCTCCCATCTAATCATCAAGGTTCCTTTTGAAGATGGTCAAGGAGGCACTCTGCTTGACATGTATGGGCAGTCTATTCCAGAGTATGGGGAGTCTCTGGGTCAGGAATCTATCCCTCCAGCATGTTTTGTTCATTGTGATGACAAGGTTTAGATCCCTGGAGTGTGTGGCTCTGAGGGATTGGGATTTCTTTAAGTGGAGCATGTCCAACAGCTCTGGGTTTGACATGGCCTTGTATGTTAAACAGAGATCGCCTCTGAGTAGACGATATGCCACAGAGTATAGCTGGAATTTTTTTAGACGGTCAGCATATGGCATCTGCTTTAGGCCTGTGATTCTTTTAGTGAGGTATTTCTGTGGCCTTTGCAGCTGTTGCAGATGTCTTGTGAGGTACATACCAAACGGGGCATTATACTCTATAATGGGTCTAATGAGAGGTGAGTACAGTGGGACAATGACCTCCTTTTTTCTGGATGAAAAGCCCTTAGTGATGAGGTGTTCCACATAGAAAGCTTTCCTGACTGTTGTGGCGATGTGGTTATCGAAAGTGAGACCACTGTCCACCTGTGTTCCTAAGTCTCTCATCACACTTTCGATGTTTAGTGTACTGCCACCTATGTGGTAATTCATGGGTACATGTTTTTTTCCAAACGGTATAACTATACATTTCTTGGCATTAAGCTTGAGCCCATGGCTCTGGCACCAGGCATCTGTTTCTGTAAGGCATTTTTGTAGAATATCCACATTATTTGGGGATTCAATAATGGCTCCCAGTTTGCAGTCATCTGCGAACTTTGTTAGCCAGAGTCTCTTAGTGTTGGCCTGTACTTCAGAGAAGTAGAAGACAAACAAGAGCGGTCCCAGGACTGAACCTTGAGGTACTCCACTTGTCACTTGTCTGGAGTTGGCTTTGGAGTCAGCTACTTTTACAGTTTGAGTTCTGTCAGTAAGCCAGTTGGCAACCCACCAAATGATGTAGGGATTTATGCCCAGCTTAGTAAGTTTATCTATGATTCCAGAGTGGGGGATGGTGTTGAAGGCCTTGGCGAGGTCCAGATAGGCTGTGTGGACCAACTTACCCTCGTCCAGCTCTGGAGACTGATTCAAAGAAGTCAATCAGATTCAGGAGACAGGATCAGCCCTTCACAAACCCAAAATGGGTGGGGTCCAGTGTTTGAAGGCTGCCAATCTCTTTGTTTATAACTTCCATGATAATGCATTCCATGCCCTTGCAGATCAGGCTTGTCAGACTGATGGGATGGTAGTTCCCGGGATCCAAGGCAGATCCCCCCTTGTGGAGTGGGATAACTGTAGCTGTGCGCCACTCAGTGGGCAAGAAGCCTGAGGTGAGGCTATGATTAAACATGACACTTAGGTGAGGTGCCAGTTCATTTTGTAGTTCATGTAGTACACAGCCTGGGATGTGATCTGGTCCCATGGATGCTGTATTCTTAGCTTTGGAGATTGTGGTTTCTACCTGTGTGGCCTTGATTACCGGAATTTGGCAATCTTTTGGTATTGAGATGGGCCCTTTAGGGGGTGAGAGGGGAGTGAAGTTGGCACTAAATCGATCTTCCAGGATATTGGCAATATCCTTTGGATCAGTATATTTAATGCCATTCTGTTGTAGCTCAGATTGAATCTGAGCATTGCCATTTAGATTCTTGACATAACTATAGAATGCCTTGTGGTTGTCTTTGGAATCTTTGGCAATTTTATTTTTGTAACTAGCTTTTGAGGATTTTATGAGGGATCTCAGCTTCTTACTGAGGCTGGTGAGGGAGTTTTTTGCATCCTGGGATTTTTCTCTTTTCTGCAACAGTTTCTTCCTTCTGTTGTATAGTTTGTTTATAGCAGGGGACCACCAGATTGGCTTCCTTTATTTGGAGAAGAGCATCTTGGTTCTATTTGGGATGGCACGATTCATGCACGAGTGGGTGTACTCGTACAGTGCCTTAGTGTAGGATTCTGCAGTCGAACTTTCAGGTCCCGTCTGAATGGGTGTCATGAAGTTTGTCACTTTTGTCTTCAGTAGCATGAAGTTGGCTTTGCAGAAGTTTTTTAAGGAGGTTTCCTTACTGGGGGGTGGGGGTGAGATGTGGATGTCAAGGGTGATTTGCTTATGGTCAGACCTGACCAATGAGGGGGTGACCACTGGTGTGGAGCATCTATCTCCCATGTCGGTATTGACCAGGTCTGGGATATTGGAGCCCCTGGTGGGACAATGGATTAGTTGATCCAGGGCGCTGGAATTTATGAATTCCAAGAACCATTGGGAAAAGGAGTTGGTACCCGAGTAGTTTTCCCAGTTAATGGCAAGGTAGTTGAAATCACTCAGTATTAGGGTGTTTGGTTGTATCATAATATTTTCCAGTATGTTTAGAAAAGTCTAGTAAGAATCTTGGGGCATGGTGGGGGATCTGTAGCAAGCTACAATTTGGATTGCAGTCTTACCTAGTGTTAGTTGCACCTGGAGAATTTCAGATGCATTGTGTTGGGCAACTAGCCTGGAGCTGTGAATATCCTGGGTGAATATGGACACTCCTCCACCTTTAGTGTTTCGGTCTTGGTTTTGTGGCCGAAAAGTGTGGTAAGAGTTGTAGCCTGGTATTGCAGGGGTGCTCTCTGAAGCCTTGAACCAGGTCTCAGTTACTGCACAGATATCGATGTTCTCCATTTTTAGGAGTGTCTCGAGAGAGTGCATTTTGAGGTTTAGACTTCTAGCACTGAGTAGCATTACCTTCAGATTTTGCATGCTTGCATCTGTTATGGTGGTGGTTTTAACTTTGAACCTTGCCTAAAAAAGGCACTATAGGGGTGGCAAGAGCTTTAGCCAGTAACCTGATTCCCAGGGGTGACAAGTGCAGACCATCTCAGGCAAAGCATCGTGGTCTGTCAATCATGTCATCCCAGGCAGACAGATACTGGATCCCCTCTGAATGACACCAGAAGCTTAGCCAATTGTTGAAGTCAATCATTTTGTCCTTATACTGTGGTATCATTCTGGATGAAGACAGGATGCTGCTCAGGGCTAGGGTCATGCTTGCCTGGGCCACATGATCCAAGAGCTCTTCCATGTCTCTTTTCATGTAGTCCAGGGAGGTACGTCTCAAGTCATTCACTCCAG